>NC_084625.1:24947480-25062480 GCF_033978795.1 Nerophis ophidion | reverse complement strand
GTGTGTGTGTGTGTGTGTGTGTGTGTGTGTGCGTGCGTGTGTGTGTGTGTGTGTGTGTGTGTGTGTGTGTGTGTGTGTGTGTGAGTGTGTGTGTGTGTTTGTGTGTGTGTTGTGTGTGTGTGTGTGTGTGTGTGTGTGTGTGTGTGTGTGTGTGTGTGTGTGTGTGTGTGTGTGTGTGTGTGCAGGTGGCTCAGGAGAGCGTCAAAGCAGCGACTTTAAATGAAAGCGAAAGACCGCTGGCGTTGCTGCTGTGCCGTTCTTGCTTTCGAACAGAGGCCACTCTCTGACTAATTGGGCTAATTTGGCTGTGCGAGAAGCGAAGGAATCTCAGAGGACCGAGTGGTTCCTCGCTCTTTTCATCATCGTCCCTCTCTCTCGCCTCATCTGAACTTTCTGACTTCCTCCTAATCTGGCTTTGATAGCCACGCCTCTCATGTTACATTCAAGGGGTTTCTAAAGATGCTTGCCACGGTCCCCACGCTCTCGAAGCAGCTGTAGGTGCACCTGCACCTGGGCTGAAGCTATTGACTATTTTAGTAATCGATTAATTTGTCCCATTAATCGTGTAATCCAGACATGGGCAAATTAAGGCCCGGGGTCCACATGCGGCCCGTTGACTTTTTCAATCTGACATCAATTTATGATAGAAAGTGTAGCTGCCATTATGATGTGCACTCATGTTTTTTATTGACTATAATTATTCAACTATACTAAGTCTTTCAATGCTTAAATTAAATGAGGCGGTACAGCTCGGTTGGTAGAGTGGCCGTGCCAGCAACTTGAGGGTTCCAGGTTCAATTCCCGCTTCCGCCATCCTAGTCACTGCCGTTGTGTCCTTGGGCAAGACACTTTACCCACCTGCTCCCAGTGCCACCCACACTGGTTTAAATGTAACTTAAATATTGGGTATCACTATGTAAAGCGCTTTGAGTCACTCGAGAAAAGCGCTATATAAATATAATTCACTTCACTTCACTGCTTGGAATCTGCATGCTATGCTAGTGACTATGGTCATCTAATGAGTTACTATGGTCATCTAATTAGTTACTATAGTCATCTAATTAGTTACTTTGGTCACTATGAGATATCTCAGATTGGAGGTGTGTTTTTTTTTTTACCCTTCGCGTTCATTTTTCACTATTCGTTGTATTTTGGTTGTGTTTCGTTTGATTGTAAAATATGATGTCAATATTCAGTGTTTTATCCTTTATAGTTACCATTGTAAATCCCACATTCTTTATTTTCATGTATATTCTGGGTCTCATTCAGTAAAAAGATGTCAAAATCTGTTCCGTTTTTTTAAGGCGGTCTGTCAAAACGTTTTTAGCTTTCAATCATTATTGTGAGGTTTTGTATTATCCATCCATCCATCCATTTTCTACCGCTTATTCCCTTTCGGGGTCGCGGGGGGCGCTGGCGCCTATCTCAGCTACAATCGGGCGGAAGGCGGGGTACACCCTGGACAAGTCGCCACCTCAGTGTTCCTAAAAATAGATATGCCGGCCCCCAGACACACTTTTTTATCTAAATCTGTTGTGCAATTATGACATGTTTATTCAGCAACATGGTGCTGTGAAGTGTACATTACTTCTAAAACCAGCAGACAGTAAAAAGGAAACCTTTTGAATGTTTAAGTACATGGTGTAATGATAAGTGTGACCAATAGATGGCAGTCAAACACAATAGATACGTGTAGACTGCACCATGATAGCAATATGACTCAAGTAAACAACACCAACATGTTATATGTTCCATTGAAAATATAGAACATTCCACACGGCGCTCAAAAATCTATCTAATATGACTTTGGTAAGCTAAGAAGCCGCACCGCTTGATGTGCTTCAACATACGAGTATTATTATGGTCTGTGTATAAGATTAGACATATTATCTGGCATTTTATTTTTCGCAATATTATGCAAAAGCAACTTTTCTTATCTCGTTGTACCTGCTGATCAGTATTTGGGATCTGCATAAGTCTTGAAAAATTGCAGATGCTTGCCTTTGTAGTCCGTAGTCGATAAGCTTCTTCTTTTTCTCTATCTTCTTGTTGTGGGATATTCATCCACAGCTGTTGCCATTTCTGATATAAAGTAGTGCAAAGTTCTTACTTATATCTGTCAGTAAACTCGCCATGAAAGCAAGTCATAAAAAAAATAAATACATGAATAGTCCGTTAATGGGGGCTCTCTATTTTGCCCACAAAACCTCTAAATAACCATCCAAAACCCGCCAACAATACTCTTTATACATATCGAGACCTGAATATTAACCAAATACTAGCAAAGTTGTTATAATAAGCGCTATCGCAGACAAACAATTTTTTGTGGCAGATTGATAACACATAGCTAAGTAGTCCTCTACTGCTTCAATGTGAGCCGGCAGCGATGTCCTGCTCCTACCACATCATTGCGTCTCGGCTCATCAAAGTTATTTTAGATTATAAATCATGCCTCTCATCTGGATAATAGGGTCATTTAGGCATAAATCTAGAAATTGTTCTTCTGTGACATTCAATTTATACTCTGAAATTGAGACAAACATACACAACCGAAGACAGTTTCTGGAAGGAGACTTCCTTGTTAATCTTTTGTGTGCATCATGATTAACTCTTCATCTAAACGGGAAGATATGGACATCTTAGCCGTCGTCATCGAAGTAAGAGCAGACATTGTACAGTAAGCTATAGTTTTATTATATTTGTTGTTTGTATTTCTTATTTAGCAATATTGCTCCATGATGCTTATTGTTTGACTAAAGCTGTATTTGTTCAGCAGAGCTTCTAAAACATGTAGCTCATCCTCCTTATATTCAGGATCAACAATAGAAGGTTCTGGATCTATATTTTTGCCCAAAGTAATCATTGTTGGCTCTCACAAAGTCTGCATGCTATGCATTGTTTTTGGTGGTCAAGGGATCTGCGGTTCCTACCTCTGCGTCACGCGATGATGTGACTTGTGTGGCTTCCTCATTAACTCTCAAAATGGCTCTGGAATCTCTGTGAGATTGCTACTAATTCCATCATATCTATTTACTCGCAAACATTGGGAGTCTTTCAGTGTCATACAACAGATCCATCCATCCATCCCTTTTCTACCACGTGTCCCTTTTGGGGTCGCGGGGGTTGCTGAAGCTTATCACAGCTGCATTCGAGCGGTAGGCGCAGTACACCCTGGACAAGTCGCCAACTCAGCGGCCAATTTAGGGTTGCCAATCAACCTATCCCCAGGTGGATGTCTTTGGAGGTGGGAGGAAGTCGGAGTACCCGGAGGGAACCCACGCAGTCACAGTAGAACATGCAAACTGCACACAGAAAGACCCCGAGCCTGGGTATCGAACCCAGAACTTTCGTATTGTGAGGCACATGCACTTACCCCTTTTTCCCATGCTAATTGCTTCAACATAGAGGCAACTTGTTTTTCCACTCGACTGGTACTTTATAGCCTTTTTGCTTCAACTATACTTTTATTTTTATTTTTGCACACTTAATGAATGTATATTTTATTTTTATTTTTTTATTAGAAAATGGAAAATAATACTAGCTTATGTAAAAATGTGTACATATTTTTTTAAATAATAATAAAAAGTTATTAAAATAAAAATACATGACATAAATATTTTATATGAATAATAATAGTAATAATAATTATACATTTCCAAATTGTAGCTTACTTTTTATTTTATCTTATCTATTTTTGTCTATATTCCTTATGACTGCATTATTCTTTCTATTATTTACAACACTTATTTTTTACTGTTAAATAAAAAAATACTGTTAACTATAGAAAAAGGGTAAAACATGTAAAAATCTATTAATAAATACATTTGTAATGTATTTGTAATGTGTAAAACAGAAAATACAATCATATATTAATGCTTATTGCCACATTGTTGTCACAGCGGCTCGTGTACGGACTCTTGTATGATAGTGCAGGTGTGCTCACTGTTGTGGGGCTGCCATTATACTTACAGCATCTTGCCTCCTTTCCAGAGAACAAAGCTGCCTGCATGCCCTGCAAGCTCGGTGCAGAGTGAAAGATTAGCGTGGCCATCCATAGTGAAACATGATACAATAAAAATAAATAAAAGAACAACCTCCTAGAAAGCCTCAAAGAGTCAGAAGACATGCCAAGGAAAAGATAATCTACTTTGTGAAGGCTCCTCAAGGCACAGTAAAGCCACTATTCTCCTCCAATATCAATAAAACACACAGGCGATACATTACTTGGTAATGCATTACGGCTCTTCTTCTAGATTTTGATATGGATGACTCATGATGTCCATGAATGATAGTCCCTGTGACTCGTTTCCTGAACACGTCTTCCGTCTCGCAGCCTTTGGCACTGGCGCCCTCGCTGGTCATCTGCACCAGTGGGATAAGGGGAAGAAGGGTGACTTTGAGACACAACATATGTTATTCGCTTTTTTTTTCCAATAGCGCGATGCCTCGCAGGGAAATTTGCGCTATCGCATTATGACACAGAAAATGAAAGAGGCTCCGCTGCGCCCCAAGATGGAGTGCGCACAGCCAGAAATAATATCGTCAACGTAGACGTTGGGAGCCGGTGACAGCCGGACTGCATTGAGACATCACAAACGCTACATTGGAGTCCAACTTCCAAAAGAATTACATAGATGCACAATGAAAAATAAATAGTTGCGGAATAGGGAAAGGGGGAAAATGAAAATGGAGCACTTTTGTTGCTCCTTCCGTCCTTTTGAATTTGGATATAAAAATGGGGGGAAAAAAATATACATATCAATATGAGCCGGAGAATAATAGATGATGTAAGGTTTTGGAATATGGAGGCTGCAAAGCGCCTGGAGCACATATCTTCCCAGCAGCATCTTTGCAGTCACACTTTCTGGCAGACTGTCACTGTTTGCTATTCTTAGTGGTCGCTTCTTTAAAAGGCAAAGGCAGATTAGCCCACTTAGCAGACAGACACTGATCTGCCCATGTCACTAACAGATTACTGCACTAATACTCCATTTTACCAAATATTCTCCTCTTTCTTGGTATTACAAACAAGAGAAGGTTCCGTTAAACGATTTAATTGATGACAATGTGTCATGGCAGCTTGCACTCCATTATTTACATGCGCTGGATGAAATATCACCAGGCTTGTCCACATTTTAATTTCGTTTAAATTAAAAATTTCTCAATTTGTTTTTTGTTGTTTCCGCCTTTTTTTTTCTTTTTTTTCCCTTTTTACTATTTTTCTCCCTTTTTTTAAAGGGTGCAATTTAAAAAAGAATGGAAAAAAAGCGGAAATGTTTTTGTTTTGTTTTAAGTAAAAAAATAAAAGAATTTGAATTTGAATCGAATTGGCTCCACTGCACTGAATGACGAATTAGAATTGCAGGAGGTGGAAATAAATTAATTCAGGTAAATTCCTTGTAGCCCAGTAACAGGAGGATTTTGCTATGTTCAAGTAAGGTTTTGGCCTAGACTTTACAAATACTTTCAACCACTAAAATTGAACGCAACGTATTTTCTGACCGTTTTCCATTTTTTTAAAATAACAATATCCATGACCTTAGTTCTTTTTTACCTGCAAAAATTGGTTAAAATGCTAGCATGCATTTAGCATGCCAACGTGGTAGCTGTTCATTTATATTAGTTGTGTGAGTTAGGGTTGTACGGTATACCAGTATTAGTATAGTACCGCGATACTAATGAATAATATTCCGTACTATACCGCCTCTGAAAAATACGAGTCCGCCACCACCATTATTACATTTTAACAGAAGTGTAGACAGAACATGTTAAAAGAGAAAGTAAGCAGATATTAACAGTAAATGAACAAGTAGATTAATGTTTCATTTTCTACCACTTGTCCTTAATAATTTTGACAAAATAATAGAATGGAAAAGTAAACAATAAGTTACTGCATATGTCAGCAGACTAACTGTGAGCCTTTGTTTGCTTACTTACAACTAAAATACAAGTTGTGTTGTATGTTCACTACTTTATTTAAGGACAAACTCGCAATACGAAACATCTTTTTAATGTACTCTAAGATTTTTTTGTTAAAATAAAGCCAATAATGCCATTTTTTGTGGTCCCCTTTATTTAGAAAAGTACCAAAAAGTATAGAAATAATTTTGGTACCGGTACTGGTACCAAAATATTGGTATCGGGACAACACTACTGTGAGTGCTACTAGTTTAAAATTATATTATTAATTAAAAAATTATCCAGCATGAAAGAATTTATCAACTCTGCACGACAAAGTTGTTGTCCGTCCGCATAGCTCAGACTTACTTCCGTTTCCTGTCAACGATTCTAAGCAGTAGTATAAAAACATATACTTCCAAGTTTACATGTACAGTGGGGCAAAAAAGTATTTAGTCAGCCACCGATTGTGCAAGTTCTCCCATTTAAAATGATGACAGAGGTCTGTAATTTTCATCATAGGTACACTTCAACTGTGAGAGACAGAATGTGAAAAAGTTCTATTTTGGTTTCCTCTGACCACATGACATTCTCCCAATCCTCTGCTGTATCATCCATGTATCCATTTTGGTATATACTCAACTTGTCGTGTTTGGAGGAATAAGAATACTGAGTTGCATCCCAAGAACACCATACCTACTGTAAAGTATGGGGGTTGAAACATCATGCTTTGGGGCTGTTTTTCTGCTAAGGGGACAGGACGATTGATCCGGGTTAAGGAAAGAATGAATGGGGCCATGTATCGTGAGGTTTTGAGCCAAAACCTCCTTCCATCAGTGAGAGCTTCGAATGGTTGACCAAATACTTATTTTCCACCATAATTTACAAATAAATTATTTAAAATTCTTATAATGTGAATTCCTGGATTTTTGTTTACATTTTGTCTCTCACAGTTGAAGTGTACCTATGATGAAAATTACAGACCTCTGTCATCATTTTAAGTGGGAGAACTTGCACAATCGGTGGCTGACTAAATACTTTTTTGCCCCACTGTATTTAATCTTCATTTACATGACCGAGATGTTGAAGTGTGACCATAATCTCTCATTGTCTCCAATTTATCAACAAAAATGATCAACATCGATTGCTCTCTACAGTTCACAAATGCTGTTGACGTGCACGGATTGTAGAAAATAGACCATTCATGGTCAGTGCGTCTTAAAATCCGGTGCGCCCTATGGTACTTTGATGATATCTTATTACAAATAGCTCTGTGTTTGGCAGAGTTGCTAGCTATATGATAAACTATGATAGTGTAGTGTAGTTAATACACACCTTTAGCAGCCATCACCCAGCCATCATCCCGAGGAGCATCATTCACGCGCGCACAGCGAGGGCTTCAGTCGGGCCAACACAGGCAGGTCTGGGTCACCCCCCACGCCTGTCTCACCAACAGATGTGATCGATTGTGACAGATCCTTGACGAGTAATTGCTCTAATCACTTGACGGCTCGCCGACCGATTGAACACCCTCCCCCCTCTTTTCCTCAGCGCGGTCACAACAGCGGGGAGTCTCTGGACTGAAAAGTCAGGGAGATGCTCCGCGCTGGACGTGACCTCTTGGGGCGCAGCGCTGGGGGACGTTCGTGTGACGCGTTTTTGAGGTGTCGGGATTTACAGTACGTTTGACACTGTTTAAAGTAGGGGTCACCAACCTTTTTGAAACCAAGAGCTACTTCTTGGGTACTGATTAATGCGAAGGGCTACCAGTTTGATACACAATTAAATAAATTGCCAGAAATAGCCAATTTGCTCAATTTACCTTTAATAAATAAATCTATTTATATAAAAAAAAAAAATGGGTATTTCTGTCTGTCATTCCGTTGTACATTTTTTTTCCTTTTACGGAAGGATTTTTGTAGAGAATAAATGATGAAAAAAACACTTAATTGAACGATTTAAAAGAGTAGAAAACACACAAAAAATGAAAATGTAATTTTGAAACATAGTTTATCCTTAATTTCGACTCTTTAAAATTCAAAATTCAACCGAAAAAAATTAAGAGATAAACTAGCTAATTCAAATATTTTTGAAAATATTAAAAATAATAATTTATGGAACATCATTAGTAATTTTTACAGATTCAGATTGATTTTACAATTTTGATGACATGTTTTAAATAGGTTAAAGTCCACTCTGCACTTTGTTAGAATATATAACAAATTGGACCAAGCTATATTTCTAACAAAGACAAATCATTATTTCTTCTAGATTTTCCAGAACAAAAATTTTAAAAGAAATTCAAAAGACTTTGAAATAAGATTTAAATTTGATTCTACAGATTTTCTAGATTTGCCAGAATATTTTTATTTTATTTTAATCATAATAAGTTTGAAGAAATATTTCACAAATATGCGTCGAAAAAACAGAATCTAAAATGAAGAATTAAATTAAAATGTATTTATTATTCTTTACAATAATAAAAAAAAATCACTTGAACATTGATTTAAATCGTCAGGAAAGAAGAGGAAGGAATTTAAAAGGTAAAGAGGTATATGTGTTTAAAAATCCCAAAAATTATTTTTAAGGTTGTATTTTTTTCTGTAAAATTGTCTTTCTGAAAGTTATAAGAAGCAAAGTAAAAAAATTAATGAATTTATTTAAACAAGTGAAGACCAAGTCTTTGAAATATTTTCTTGGATTTTCAAATTCTATTCGAGTTTTGTCTCTCTTGACCAGCTTGCTAGTAAATAAATACAATTCAATAAATAGTGGCAGCTCACTGGTAAGTGCTGCTATTTGAGCTATTTTTGGAACAGGCCAGCGGGCTACTCATCTGGTCCTTACGGGCTACCTGGTGCCCGCGGGCACCGCGTTGGTGACCCCTGGTTTAAAGGTCCCCGATTGTGCAAAATGGGCACATTATGATTTTTTCCGTCCTCTGTGGGGGACTTTGGTTTTTGCAGCAACAAATGTATGAAAAAAATTGCTCTGTTTTGAAAAAAAAAAACAAATGTCCACTGCGAAGGACGCTGGTTCTCAGGAGGAAATATCTCCCAAGAACATGAGAAAATGGGGTCTTTTAAGGTTACAATTTGTTTAATTCTTGTCCTCTAACACGCCTAGAGATGTCGCAGACCAATATTATCGGCCGATAAATGCTTTAAAATGTAATATCGTAAATTACCTGTATCGGTTTCAACCTCCTGACTTTCCCGGAAGACTCCCTAATTTCAGTGCCATTCTCAAAAATCTGCCGTGGCAACCATTCTTCTGATTTCCACCCTGCCAACATTATTGGGGGCGTGCCTTAAAGGCACTGCCTCTAGCGTCCTCTACAAAATGTCGTCACGTCCGTTTTTCCTCCATACAAAACGCGTGCCGGCCCAATCACTTAATATGTGTGATTGGGCCGCTTATCCGAGGTCGGCTCGCGGGGGCAGCAGCCTAAGCAGGGAAGCCCAGACTTTTGTCTCCCCAGCCACTTCGTCTAGCTCTTCCCGGGGAATCCCGAGGCATTCCCAGGCCAGCCGGGAGACATAGTCTTCCCAACATGTCTTGGGTCTTCCCCTGGCCTCCTACCGGTTGGGCGTGTTCTAAACACCTCACTAGGGAGGTGTTCGGGTGGCATCCTGACTAGATGCCCGAACCACTTCATCTGGCTCCTCTTGATGTGGAGGAGCAGCGGCTTTACTTTAAACTCCTCCCGGATGGCAGCGCTTCACACCCTATCTCTAAGGGAGAGCCTCGCCACACTGCAGAGGAAACTCATTTCGGCCGCTCACACCCCTGATCTTGTCCTTTCGGTCATGACCCAAAGCTCATGATGCAGATTTTACACACACATAAGTGAATGAAATGCATACCTGGTCAACAGCTATACATGTCACACTGAGGGTGGCCGTATAAACAACTTTACCACTGTTACAAATATGCGGCACACTGTGAACCCACACCAAACAAGAATGACAAACACATTTCGGGAGAACATCCGCACTGTAACACAACATAAACACAACAGAACAAATACCCAGAACCCCTTGCAGAACTAACTCTCCCAGGACGCTACAATATACACCCCCCGCCCCCCAAATGTTGAGTTTGTCAATGTGTTGCCTGACAGTCCACTTGCATCGGGGCCAAAAGGTGCATCACTCCTCTTGGGGGACAGACGTGTTTAGAAGCAGTGAAGGGGTGGGGAAATGCTGAGACAACCACCCTCCTTCCTCCCACAGAAACACCCCCCATGCCTCTTCACGCCCAACCAGACGCACCCTTCCTGGGTGTATGAGACAACCAATTAGAGCTCTTTGCGTCGGTCCCTCGACTTTCGCCGCCGCGCCGCTGCCCGACCGGTGCAGAGGAAGCGGAGGAGAGCGGCTAAAGGTATGGCCCGGGCTGTCATCTCCACTCATAGGTAGCGCTGCATTCATGGGCCTTAATTATATGTGGGTTGTCAGCGCTGGTAGGGAAGGCGGCCATGGAGGGAGAGTCAGAGTGTGGGAGAGAGTATAGTTAGTGAGATTGGCAAGTGTGGACAAGACAGACACGACAGGCAGGCAACCCGTTCTTCTTCTCCTCTCCAAGACCCCCCCAACCCCCTTTTAGTATCCCCTGCTTGGATTGGCCACTTGACTGGGAAGGTGAAGCGTTCTGTCTCGCTTGGTAATGATGGAACTGTCCGTCTCAGTCAGTTAGCTCCCGCTTTCAGAACCCCCCCAAAATGGAAATTGATATAATGCACCACCTAAAGTACAAGCCACACACACACTTTATGATTTTATTCGCATTTGATTTGTGTGCACTTAGTCACGGCCGCTGCACACGTCGTCTGCTCGGCTTCAGACGGGTCGCATCAAGAAGGACTTTGTGTCTGTTATGGCCTCCAAAGTGGTATCATTATCTGTCATTATGTCTTCACCAGGGACGTGATGTTTTGTTTGTTGCAGTGTTGCCACAAATATAAGACACTCTTTCATATTAGAGACCATTTTTAACAATTGCGCTGAAATCATACATTTTAGCCGCTTGATAGTTGTTGAATTGATAACCGCTATTTTACAATCAGCATTAGTGTTGTCTTGATACCAATAGTTTGGTACCGGTACCAAATTTATTTTTTAAACTTTTTGGTACTTTTCTAAATAAAGTGGACCACAACAAATGGCTTTATTGGCTTTATTTTAACAAAAAATCTTAGAGTACATTAAATACATGTTTATTATTGTGAGTTAGTCCTTAAATAAAATACTGAATATACAAGACGTGTCTTTTATTAGTAAGTAAACAAACAAAGGCATATGCAGTAACATATTGTGTCATTTTCCATTCTGTTATTTTGTCAACATAAATAAGGACAAGCGGTAGAGAATGGATTATAAATCTAGTTGTTCATTGACTGTTAATATCTGCTTACTTCCTATTTTAAAATGATCTAGCTACACTTCTGTTGAAATGTAATAATCACTTACTCTTCTGTTGTTTGATACTTTACATTAGTTTTGGAAGATACCACAAATTTGGGTATCAATCCGAAACCAAGTAGTTACAGGATCATGTAACTACTTGGTAGTCCAGGGACATATTTCCTCAGTTTATAAACATAATATACATTAAAAAAAAAAGAAAATAGATTTTGTTATACTAATAAATATTGATGTAATCATAGTAGTATCGACTAGATACGCTCCTGTATTTGGTATCATTACAGTTGATGTCAGGTGTAGATCCACCAATGGCGTTTGTTTACATTTTGACGCCAGTGAGCTACGGCAGTGGTCCCCAACCTCTTTGTAGCTGCGGACCGGTCAATGCTTGATAATGTTATTTTATTTATTTTTTTATTTTGTTTTATTTATTTTATTTTTATTTTTTTTGTCATGAAAAACTGAGGTTTTTTGGGTTGGTGCACTAATTGTAAGTGTATATTATGTTTTTTTTATGTTGATTTAATAAAAAAAATTTAAACCCCGAAAGGGAATAAGCGGTAGAAAATGGATGGATGGAAAATAAATAAATAAAAAATAAATAAAAAATAAATAATACAAACTTCTTCTGTGGCCCGGTACCAATCGAGCCCGGTGGTTGGGGACCACTGAGCTACGGTGTGTAGTGAAGTATGTTTAGCTATTCCTCGTCCTGCAGGGATGATACTTGTAAGAAAAATTTTCTTGTCGCCATGGAGGCAAGGATTGGTGATTTAGAAGTAGCTACAAAACTGCCGACTAGCTAGCTAGTAATGTCTTAAAGCACTTCTTTCTGAAGGCATTTCAGTGTTATAACTTCACCTTTATTGTTGGTTTTTAAGCTAAAATGCATCTGTTCTCCCTTTTCTGTCTACACACTGTGTCTGCTTGTAAGTACTCGTCTGCTCGTAAAACCAACAATGACACAACGTGACGACAACTGGAGGGCGAGGGGGTGGATAACCGGTACTTTTTAGAGGCAGTATAGTACTGAATATGATTCATTAGTATCTTGGTACCTTACAACCCTAATTAGCGTCATGAATGGGTAATTTTCACATTTGAATCGATACAGTACCAATTATCCATATCTCTGTGTATGCTCATGTGTCAGTTAGTAGGAATTTGTTTAATAATAAAACCTGACTTCTTAAATTGTATTTTTAACAGTTTAATGATAACCGTGCTCTTCAATTGTTACATCTTGATTTCTTACACTTCTGAGTCTCATTTACAAGTATTGTACTTTATAGTGGATTTTGCATGCAGTTACAATACCAGGGCGTTAGATGGCAGTAGTGTATAGCCTAAAGTAGGGGTGCCTAAAGTGTAATCTATAGGTCCGCGACACATTTTAAAGACAAATTAAACACATCATGGATTGGAACAATACACACAAAAATTAAGAAAAAAATGCAACTACTCACCAAAAATGTTACTGACAAACCATAATGGGTGATGACCATTTGTCTTACTGTACATGGTCTTTGATCATTTCCATTTTTGGTAAGTTTGCTAAAGCCTTCAAAAGGGTTTTACTTGGCGAAATCTTAGTAAAGAATAATAAGGGGATTGTATTAAAACTACATCAATTTGCTTTTTTACCTAAACCACAAAGCTCTGATGGATGTTTTGTTCAGATAGTTTAGAGCATATGTCGATTCAACCGACATTATATTTTGAAGTTTAAGCATCTTTAATTTACAAGATATACCAAAGTGCATTCTTCAATTTTTCGTATGTTGATATGAATCTGGTCTTTTGTTGCACCTTGAAAAGTGTTTATACCAGTGGTTCTTAACCTGGGTTCCACCGAATCCTAGGGGTCGGCCTCAGGGGTTCGGCAAAACCTCCGCCGCGGAGGTCAAGACACACCCGACTCATCGTGTAAATAAAAACTTCTCCCTATCGGCATATTATGGATACCCCCAACAATGTTTCCTGTAATTTTCCATATGTGTGAGCAAACGCAAAAATCTCCTTGAGCATTCAGTGGCGCACATGTTAGCGAAGTCAGACGTGCACATGCACTGTGGTCACACCTGCAGCACACCTGTCCCAAACCTGACTAAATAACAAATTCAATGATTTATTATTGTAATCAAATGACAGCAGTCATTTCCATGAGATTATTTTCTCATCATCGGCGGTCACTTGAAGCGAGTATGACGATCCTCCTGGTAGGGGTGTATCCCTTTATGGAGGATGCCTGCGCGTAACTTTGTTTTAAGTGGGGAGACTGGTGCACAGACAGTCACCAGCCGATCCTTGACAGAATCAGGTCAGGGTCCAGTGGCATGGAGTCCAAGACAACTGGGGACCCTTTTCTGCTGCAGCCTTCTCCCTTCTTTGCAGCCATTGTGGTAGTTCTTAAATCTACTGTCTTCCGCCTGCTCTGCCGTTGAGGTTTTCACCGTATCCCTTGCTAGGGGGCAGTCAGGTACTAGGCCTTTGCCCAGGGCCACTTGTAGTAACAGTAGTAAAGGGGTTAACCTCCTAGTGCCCCAGGACCCCATAGAGGACGCTCCACTGCCGGATGCACTTTAACATCATGCCCAGGACATTATCTTCTAATATAAGTGTTTTGGTACACTTACAATGATGATAACATATTGTTTTTCATGAGCTGTGTACTAGTATTATATGTCTGGGCGGGGGTACTGTTTTGGAAATAATGTGTACCCCTTTCAGATATCGCATTTATCCATCCATCCATCCATTTTCTACCGCTTATTCCCTTTCGGGGTCGCGGGGGGCGCTGGCGCCTATCTCAGCTACAATCGGGCGGAAGGCGGGATACACCCTGGACAAGTCGCCACCTCATCGCAGGGCCAACACAGATAGACAGACAACATTCAAACTCACATTCAAACACTAGGGCCAATTTAGTGTTGCCAATCAACCTATCCCCAGGTGCATGTCTTTGGAGGTGGGAGGAAGCCGGAGTACTCGCATTTAGTTCCCACCAAAACATTCACATGTTGCACAATGAGATGTAAACATGGGATTATGTGTACATTCCTGTAACTTTCTGTTTGTAAAATATATATTTATTCGTATTTCTTCAATATAATAACATAATTTTATGATTACGGTTCGGGTTAGGTGAATGCGCATATAAAACTGGTGGGGTTCGGTACCTCCAACAAGGTTAAGAACCACTGGTTTATACGGTGTACTGTACTCATTACACATCAGCTGTTTGATTGTAACGTGCATCTTTGTTGTAGTTTCCATTACCAAATTCGGGGGTGTTCAAATTGCCATGTAAAAACGCTAATGCTAATTTGTAGCATACATATGGCGAATCCAATGTCAATTAGCATCGAGTAAACACATTTTAGAAAGTGAGTGTTTTGTATCAATCATGGTTGTTTGGTTGACATTGAAAATTGCAACATTAACCGAGCACTTGTTTCTCCGTCAAGTGTTTGGGGCGGTTGAGCCTACAACTAGGTGTGACGTCCAATACAACAAAATTTGGCACTATTTGATTTTACGTGACTCGGTCGGTTCCTATAAAAGTACCAAGTTTGGCACCTATCCCTATCCTTGCCCAACCTTTGAGACATTTGTTTTGTTTTGCTGCTGCATCTCTTCAGGTCAATGCTGTGTGGGCGTGACAGGGGAAAAAAAAGCTCCATCTTTGGCTGGTTGTCAAAGTTGCCACCTGTAAATGTGTAAGTACTAGGGGTGTAATGATCCGTTTCAATTCGATTTGATATTTGTGGTATCCCAAACGATTCAGTAACTTTTTAGCAAAAAAATTCAGCTAATGTGACTGTGAGAAAAATGTTGGATACTGGACACTTTACGTGAAATTTTTCTATATTCCTAAAAATAAAAAATAAATTCTACTCACATTTTCAACATTCAAACAATTTTTGATAAAAGTACAGCAACCCACATTTTAAGAGTAGAGTTACGTGCTAAATACACACAGTATCTGTTAACTTGGGTTAGAGTTAGGGTTAACCAATCCTGCAACCGTGTGTGGAACTTGGTCAGTTTGCACTTTCATCCATCCATCCATTTTCTACCGCTTGTCCCTTTTGGCGCATATCTCAGCTGCGTTCGGGCAGAAGGCAGGGTACACCCTGGACAAGTCGCCACCTCACCTTCTTACTAAATAAAACGCTAAATAATGTTTGCAAAACCGTTATGAGTGTTGATAAATCCAAATAATCCTATTTACATTCTGCGATGAGGTGGCGACTTGTCCAGGGTGTACTCCGCCTTCCCCCCTATAAAGACAGATGCAAAATGGATTGCACGTTTTATTCTGCTCACGTAACAGACACGATCATACTTGCCAACCTTGAGACCTCCGATTTCGGGAGGTGTGGGGTGGGGGTGGGGGGTGTGGTTGTGAACAGGGGGCGTGGTCGGGGGCGTGGTTAAGAGGGGAGAGGTATATTTACAGCTGTTGTGTGCACAGTTGTGCACTGCACTTTCTAAAGTAGATGTTATTGTCACAAATGCATGATTGATTGATTGAAACTTGTATTAGTAGATTGCACAGTTCAGTACATATTCCGTACATTTGACCACTAAACGGTAACACCGCAATAAGTTTTTCAACTTGTTTAAGTCGGGGTTCACGTTAATCAATTCACGGTACAAATATATACTATCAACATAATACAGTCATCACACAAGTTAATCATCATAGTATATACATTGAATTATTTACAATCCGGGGGGTGGGATGCGGAGCTTTGGTTGATATCAGTACTTCAGTAATCAACAATTGCATCAACAGAGAAATGGACATTGAAACAGTGTAGGTCTTATTTAGTAGGATATGTAGAGCTGGCAGAGAACTTGAGTGAGTTCAGATAGCATAAGAACAAGTATATACTTTAAAAATACATTTGATTATTTACATTAGGTTATTTACAATCCGGGGAGATGGGATGTGAATGGAGGAGGATTAAAGGGTTGAAGTTGCCTGGAGGTGTTGTGGTACATCATGTACAGTAGATTGCAGTATTGTCCTGTTCAAGAGTGTCGTATGCTGTTTACGGCAGACGAACTGCCTTACGGTAGTGTTAGACGTAAACGTGACTGTTGTTGTTGTGTGTTGTTACTGCGCTGGGAGGACATTAATGAAACTGCCTAACAATAAACCCACATAAGAAACCAAGAATTCGCCCTCGATCATTCTACAGTTATAATGTCATTGGTCAGACACGCTCTCAGACACGTCACTCAGGTCCTCATGGAGCTAGGGGGGCGTGGCCTCCAGCTCCGCCTGAATTTCGGGAGATTTTCGGGAGAAAATTTGTCCCGAGAGGTTTTCGGGAGAGGCACTGAATTTCGGGAGTCTCCCGGAAAATCCGGGAGGGTTGGCAAGTATGGACACGATCCACTTTGCACATGTTTAGTAGATCAGCTTTGCGTGTGCTATCAGGTTTGCACGTGTTTTAGTACACGGAATCCTTTAGTTGAGCGTAGATGTACGGAGGAAGGATAATGAACAAAAGAGACTGTCTTTCTTTTCCGTTAACACCCTTATCAGTGTGTTAGCTAACCACATTTTTTTCTTCTATTGCTGTATTTTATTTGTCCTTCATGTATTCTGTGCACAGTGTGAGGGACTTCAATGTTACTTTAGGTCAGGGGTCGGCAACCCAAAACGTTGAAAGAGCCATATCGCACCAAAAATAAAAAAATAAAAAGTCTGGAGCCGCAAAAAATTTGAATATGTGTTGTAATGAAGGCAACGCAAGATGTGAGTGTCAATATTAGCTATATTAGCCTACTATCAGACGCTGACGCAAATCTTTGTTGACAGAAATGTTGTATCTTATTTTTTATTCTACACATTTTTGCAAGATTGGAAATCATTAGTAAAATAGAGGCTTCTCACAGAATGAGATTTTTTCTAGAAATGACTGGCTCAGAATGGTCAAAGGTATTGATGTGTGAGTCCAAGTTTAAGGAAACAGCAGGCTGTTTTATGCTAATGGTTTGATTATAATCTTTGCAAGCTGGGTAACGTTTGTTGTGGTCTGGAACAACATGGCACACAAACAAGTATGAGAAATGCAGCCAATAATACATACAGATAATGTGTCATGAGACAAGGAAGTATAAAATAAATACACAGAGGATATCCATACATCCATCCATTTTCTACCGCTTGTCCCGTTCGGGGTCGCGAGAGGTGCTGGAGCCTATCTCAGCTGCATTCGGGCGGTAGGCGGGGTACAACCTGGACAAGTCGCCACATCATCGCAGGGCCAACACAGATAGACAGACAACATTCACACTCACATTCACACACTAGGGCTAATCTAGTGTTGCCAATCAGTGCATGTTTTTGGAAGTGGGAGGAAGCCGGAGTACCCGGAAGGAACCCACGCAGTCACAGGGAGAACATGTAAACTCCACACAGAAAGATCCCGAACCCAGGATTGAACTCAGGACCTTTGTATTGTGAGGCACACGCACTAACCCCTGTTCCATCACCGTGCTGCCCCACAGAGGACATATTGTGCATAGAGGAAATTAGATTAACTCAATTATGCCTACAAATGAGGCATAATGATAATAATAATAATAATGGATTAGATTTTATATCGCGCTTTTCTATTATTAGATACTCAAAGCGCTCACAGAGACGTGGTGGTAAGCTGCATTTGTAGCCACAGCTGCCCTGGGGTAGACTGACGGAAGCGTGGCTGCCAGGTTGCGCCTACGGCCCCTCCGACCACCACCAATCATTCATTCATCATTCATTCACCAGTGTAAGCGGCACCGGGGGCAAGGGTGAAGTATCCTGCCCAAGGACACAACGGCAGCGATTTGGATGTCAAGAGGTGGAGAGCGAACCTGCAACCCTCAGGTTTCTGGCACGGCTGCTCTACCCACTATGCCATACCGCCCCTAATGAGACAATAGCTACATACAGCTAGCTTAAATAGCATGTTAGCATTGATTAGCTTGCCTGATTAACACTCAAGCAAATCAATAAAATCAACAAATTTCGCCTTTTTGCATTCACGCACAGCATAAAACTTTTGGTGGACCAAACGAGACAAAGAAGAAGCGGTGTAAACCAAGTCTTTCTGTGGCAGCATCGGAGAAATGTGTACATGTAAACAAACTACGATGAGTTCAAGGATCGCCGAAATTAGTAGCACAAAACGGTGCTTGCCAAATACTCTCATCATTGATGCATGTATAAAATAAACCAGTGGTTCTCAAATGGGGGTACGCGTACCCTGGGGGTACTTTAAGGTATGCCAAGATTTTTTTTTAAATATTCTAATAATAGCAACAATTCTAAAATCCTTTATAAATATATTTTTTGAATAATACTTCAACAAAATATGAATGTAAGTTCATAAACTGTGAAAAGAAATACAACAATGCAATATTCAGTGTTGACAGCTAGATTTTTGTGGACATGTTCCATAACTATTAATGTTAAAGATTTATTTTTTTGTGAAGAAATGTCTAGAATTAAGTTGATGAATCCAGATGGATCTGTATTACAATCCCCAAAGAGGGCACTTTAAGTTGACGATTACTTCTATGTGTAGGAATATTTATTTATAATTGAATCACTTGTTTATTTTTCAACAAGTTTTTAGTTATTTTATATATTTTTTTCCAAATAGTTCAAGAAAAGACCACTACAAATGAGCAATATTTTGCACTGTTATACAATTTAATAAATCAGAAACTGATGACATAGTGCTGTATTTTACTTTTTTATCTCTTTTTTTTCATCCAAAAATGCTTTGCTTTGATTAGGGGGTAATTGAATTTAAAAAATGTTCACAGGGGGTACATCACTGAAAAAAGGTTGAGAACCACTGACATAAACAGTGGGATTTGTAACAATTAGAAAGGTTTGTGTCATGTTTGTTCTACTACATAAAAAATATATTATAACTTTTTCCAATCCCACACATCTCTGAAAGAGGTCCAGCGAGCCACTAGGGCAGCGGTAAAGAGCCGCATACGGACTGCTGACCCCCGCTTTAGGTGTAAGGTACACTAAAAATCAACCTACAATTTGTTGTAAGAACAGAAGTTGTTGGTGAACCTATACTCTCTCATGAACTATGCAGATGCACACGTATAAAGCCCTGCACGAAAAGAAAGACCAAGAAGGTTCTTTTAATGAGTGACACAACTAATAAACAGCACATCCTGCTTAAATGTCTTCAGGAAATCTATTTAAATCCAGACTGATACGCATCTCTGCTTGTCTGCCCCTAAGTGAATAATGCAGATAGGAAATTAGCAGACGAGGAGAGACCCGAACTGGACATGTGTTTGTGTTTTAAAGCTGCGTTTGTGTGACTGAATCATTCGCCGGTCCTCCTTTTTTCCCCCTCACCGCTCCTCCTTTTTTCCCCCCGTGTCTTTTTTTTTTTTAACTGGCACAAGTTTTCAGAACTCAATGTGAAAAAAAAATAAATTGGGTTTTGTTCAAACCCCTTTTTTTTCCTGGAGGTATGTTTGGGTTAACATGAACAGGTCCTAATGAGAGTGACAAGTTCAGTCCCCTCAAAAAATGGTAGTTTTTGTGTTAGACCGAGCGGCAGGGGCCTCCTTAAGGCTGGGACCAAAAAAAACCTCAGGCGGCTGCAGCTTATTGATGCATGTTTTGTTTTTGTGCATTGTTATGGAGCATAAACACAAACAGGTATGCAGGGGCACTGTGTGAATCTTTGTCATTTTCAAAACAAGTAGTGTCAGGTTTGATAGGTCAATATTTGCAAGACAAGTCAGTTGAGAGCCTTAGGATGACCTAAAAAATGATTGTATGATTCTAATAGATCAGTAAGATGGAGGCTGCTGCTTTTTGTTCAATGGCGTGGCACTCAATTAATTGCTGGTGCTGTCCATCCATCCATCCATTTTCTACCGCTTATTCCCTTTCGGGGTCGCGGGGGGCGCTGGCGCCTATCTCAGCTACAATCGGGCGGAAGGCAGGGTACACCCTGGACAAGTCGCCACCTCATCGCAGGGCCAACACAGATAGACAGACAACATTCACACTCACATTCACACACTAGGGCCAATTTAGTGTTGCCAATCAACCTATCCCCAGGTGCATGTCTTTGGAAGTGGGAGGAAGCCGGAGTACCCGGAGGGAACCCACGCATTCACGGGGAGAACATGCAAACTCCACACAGAAAGATCCCGAGCCTGGATTTGAACCCAGGACTGCAGGAACTTCGTATTGTGAGGCAGACGCACTAACCCCTCTGCCACCTCTGCTGGTATTTTAGAATTAAAGAAAATATGAGCGCTGTCAATCAATCAACAATTGTATTCAGATTTCTTTTTTTAAGTTTAATTTAAAAAAATTTTTGGGAAAATCCCAATTAATTACAGTAAATTGACTGTATACTTTAATCATCTTCCAGAAAAATGTCAATATATTATAACTTCAAATCAGAACAAATGCACTTTTGATTTTTGATTAATAACAATTATTCAAAATTAATTACAGTAAATTATTTGCTTGCGCTATATAAAAAAACAATTTTTAAAACCCTAATATTTTTACTTTGAATCAGATTAATTACTGTTTTGAATTTAGAAAAATCGCTAATAATCGCAGTATGTGACTTTCTTGCACAATTTAGATTAACTTTTAAAAAAACAATAGTTTGACTTTGGGTCGGATTAATTACACTTTTGAATCTTGATTCAGCCCGATTAATGGCAGTAAAACACAATTTAAACTAACTTTAAAAGTCACCGGTATTTTAACTTGAAGTTATTAATAACTTAATAACTTAATAATCGCAGTATGTGACTTTCTTGCACAATTTAGATTAGCTTTAAAAAAGACCCTAATATTTGACTTTGTGTCAAATTAATTACACTTTTTTAATTTTGATTCAGCACGATTAATCACAGTAAATTACTTGCTTGCACAATTTAAACAAACTTTAAAAAGTCACCGGTATTTTAACTTAAAAAAATCACGTTTAATCGCATAAGATTACTTGTTGGCTTAATTTGAATGATTTTTTTAAAAAACTGTAATATTTTCACTTTAATTAAGACTAATTGCATTTTTGGCTTATGATTAATCACGATTAATTAGAGTGAATTGCTTGCTTGCATGATTAAAATTAACTTTAAAAGGACCCCAATAGTTTGACTTTAAATAGGGTTACTGTATTTTACCGGACCATAGGGCGCACCGGATTATAAGCCGCACTTCCGATGAATGGTCTATTTTTGATCTTTTTCATATATCAGGCGCACCGGATTGTATGGCTCATTAAAGGAGTCATATTATTTATTTTTTTTTGTAAAAAGAAAACACCCTCTTGTGTTCTACATAACATGTTATGGTGGTTCTATGGTCAAAATGTTGCATAGTTGCATGTTTTACAGATCATCTTCGAGCCGCTTTCTGACGATCGCTTCCGGATGCGCCGTTTTGTGGGGGGTCTTATTTACGTGGCTCACCTTTGGCAGCGTCTTCTCCCCGTCATCTTTGTTGTTGCGGTGTAGCGTGCAAGGCCGGGAGTGGAGGAATTGTCAAAAGATGTAGCTAACTGTTTTAATGACATTCAGACTTTACTTAAATCTACAACGGAGCAGCATTGTGTCCTTTGAAAAACCGACCGACCGGAACTCTAATAACTAAAGTTCCTTGGGTGAATAATGTAAACTGTTCCCTGGGTGAATAATGTAAACTCACTACACCGGTATGTTTTAGCGCTTTCATGGCGAGTTTACTGACAGATATAAGTAAGAACTTTACACTACTTTATATTAGAAATGGCAACAGCGGAGGATGAATGTCACATAACAAGAAGATAGAGAAAAAGAAGAGACTTATCGAAATTGTTTTCAAAATTTATGCAGATCCCAAATACAGATCAGCAGGTATCAGAAGGTAGGAAAAGTTGCTCTTGCATAACATTGCGAAACAAGACGCCAGATAATTGTCTTACCTTATGCACACACCATAATAATACGTTTGTACTTGTATGTTTAATGCGCCGACCATTCATCAAGCGCTGCGACATTTGAGCGCTGTGTGTAATGTGTTATATTTTCAATGGAACATTTAAAATGTTGGTGTTGTTTACTTGATACTCAACATACTGTAGCCTACACTTATCTCTTGTGTTTGACCGCCATTTACTAGTCACACTTATCATTATACCATGTACAAGAAAAATAGCTTTGAGGTGGCTAAGCTCAGCCAAACATATTCTTTACATTAGGCGCACTGAGATATAAGGCGCACTGTCGAGTATTGAGGGGAAAAAAAGGATTTTAAATGCGCCTTATAGTACGGAAAATACGGTAATTGCACTTTTAAATTTTTAATTAATCACAATACCAGTGAATTACTTGATTTTATCACTCAAATTCACTTAAAAAAAAGAAATGCACTTTAATTGTCGGAATATTATACACTAAAAAATTTTAAATGGTTTACTCACCTGCACATCATTTATTTACTCACAACTTTGTGTCATTTGTATCTAAAGTCCCATTAGGGTGTATTTCGAAGTGACCTGATTACTATCAATCAATCAATCAATGTTTACTTATATAGGCCTAAATCACTATTGTCTCAAAGGGCTGCTAGAGAACACAAACCACTACGACATCCTCGGTAGGCCCACATAAGGGCAAGGAAAACTCACACCCAGTGGGACGTCGGTGACAATGATGACTATGAGAACCTTGGAGAGGACGAAAGCAATGGATGTCGAGCGGGTCTAACATGATACTGTGAAAGTTCAAACCATAGTGGATCCAACACATCCGCGAGAGTCCAGTCCAAAGCGGATCCAACACAGCAGCGAGAGTCCCGTTCACAGCGGAGCCAGTAGAAAACCATCCCAAGCGGAGGTGGATCAGCAGCGTAGGGATGTCCCCAAGCCGATACACAGGCAAGCGGTCCATCCTGGGTCCCGACTCTGGTCGAGCGGTCCATCCTGGGTCCCGACTCTGGACAGCCAGTACGTCATCCGTGGCCACCGGATCGGACCGGACCCCCTCCACAAGGGAGAGTGGGACATAGGAAAAAAAGAAAAGAAACGGCAGATCAACTGGTCTAAAAAGGGAGTCTATTTAAAGGCTAGAGTATACAAATGAGTTTTAACGTGAGACTTAAATGCTTCTACTGAGGTGGCATCTCGAACTGTATAGAAACCCATGGTTTTTAGGCAAACATAAATGAATTCATCCGTATTTATACAAAATAAATGCAATATTTTTTGTGATTACTTGCATGCGTTGATGCAATTCATTTGACAGATGTAAATGTGTAATGACAATAATAAATTAATAATGTTTTGAATATGATTATTCTATGTGGCATTAAAAATGCAATAAAATACTAATAATAAATAAAATCTAATTAACACAATATACATTAAACATCACGATTAATCACAATAAGTTGCGTGCATACTTTGATCAACTTAAAACAAAGTTTATATACAACTTAAAATCTGAATAAATATACTTTTGATTTTTGATTATACACGATTATTCACAATTATATACAGTAAATTACTTGCTTGCATTATACATTTTTTGTATTTTTTTTTAAACTTATAGTTTTACTTTGAATCAGATTAATTAATCTTTTGAATTTAAAAAAAAAATCACAAATAATCGCGGTACGTTACTTTCTTGCACAATTTAGATTAACTCTTAAAGAGCCCCCAATAGTTTGACTTTGTGAAATATTAATTACACTTTTCAAATTTTGATTCAGCACGATTAATCGCAGTAAATTACTTGCTTGCACAATTTACACTAACTTTAAAAAGTCACCGGTATTTTAGCTTACTCTCATGTTGGCATAATTAGAATGAACTTTTAAAAAGACTATAATATTTTGACTTTAATTTAGACTAATTACATCTTCGACTTATGATTAATCATGATTAATCGCAGTAAATTGTTTGCTTGCATAATTTGAATTAACTTTAAAAGGACCCCCAATAATTTGTTTGACTTTAAATATGATTAATTGCCCTTTTGAATTTTTATTAATCACAATTAATAGCAGGCAGCACGGTGGCAGAGGGGTTAGTGCATCTGCCTCACAATACGAAGGTCCTAAGTAGTCCTGGGTTCAATCCCGGGCTCGGAATCTTTCTGTGTGGAGTTTGCATGTTCTCCCCGTGACTGCGTGGGTTCCCTCCAGGTGCTCCGGCTTCCTCCCACTTCCAAAAACATGCACCTGGGGATAGGTTGATTGGCAACACTAAATTGGCCCTAGTGTGTGAATGTGAGGGTGAATCAGTGACGTGCAGTCAGGGGAGGCAGGTGAGGCGGGGCCTCATGTGCCATCATGGAAAGAAAAAAAATGTAAAAAGAAAAAATATTAATTAAATTGTTACTGTATATGTATCCATTGATTATACTTTTTAAAGTTATTTTTCATTTAACTTCACCAGTTTTAGATTATTTTTATTAAAAATCGCTGAATTTTCACATTTGCCGTTCAATAACTGAGAAGAGACTTGCGGTGAGTCAGCAGCCAGTTGAGCCTCACCATGGATTGCGCAATGACTCGGCTAACTGCTGGCTGCTGTGCAGTGAGACCGTATTTCTATATGAATTATATTATACATTTCCATAGTTTAGTTAGCTGAGGTATATAATGTACAGTGTATTTTATCAACAACTATATGTGTGTAACGTATTTCTTGCTGGGCAATCATAAAGCGGCTGCGAAGACGCCCTGGTGAGGCACCGGTTCTCCCGCCTTCTGGTGATAGAGGGCGCTAGTGATCCCAGGGATCATTATTGCGACAACTCGGCTGCAGAAGAAGTGACAACAAGCAGCAACAGTGAGCAGCATGTGTTTATTTTTTCCTCTCCCCTGGACTTTTAACACGGATGATTACATATCTAAAATAAAACAGTTTTCTAAACTGGACTTTCAATCGAAGCAGGAGGTAATAGTTAAAGGAAGACCAACGCCGAAGCTAAAAAGTTTGCTTCAGACAGGGATCTCCATCAAGACAGAGAGACTTTTAAAACTGAAGAAAGATAAGGAAGACTTCTATAAACAAGTTATCAATGTTTTTGTTAAGAAGGAGCGGCCCATTGACTTCATTTATAAGTAAAGGTAAGAGCATAATAACGTTTTTGTTTTTTTTATTAAATGTGCTGTTTTGTGTGCTAGAGTTTGTATGTGTAAAGAATGTTGGTATGAGTTTATAATCATAACCCGTTAACTGCTGCCAATCTAATGGTGAATAAGATACTCTTTAGGGTTCATCCATCCATCCATCCATTTCCTACCGCTTATTCCCTTTTGGGGTTGCGGGGGGCGCTGGCGCCTATCTCAGCTACAATCTGGTGGAAGGCGGGGTACACCCTGGACAAGTCGCCACCTCATCGCAGGGCCAACACAGATAGACAGACAACATTCACACTCACATTCACACACTAGGGCCAATTTAGTGTTGCCAATCAACCTATCCCCAGGTGCATGTCTTTGGAAGTGGGAGGAAGCCGGAGTACCCGGAGGGAACCCACGCAGTCACGAGGAGAACATGCAAACTCCACACAGAAAGATCCCGATCCTGGATTTGAACCCAGGACTGCAGGAACTTTGTATTGTGAGGCAGACGCACTAACCCCTCTTCCACCGTGAAGCCCTCTTTAATTCTTTAGGGTTCATATGTTTGTAAATCTGACTGTGATGAAGTCAGTGCCTCACCAGCCATGAACCTCACCGCACGTCACTGGTGTGAATGTTGTCTGTCTATCTGTGTTGGCCCTGTGGTGAGGTGGCGACTTGTCCATGGTGTACCCCGCCTTCCGCCCGAATGCAGCTGAGATAGGCTCCAGCACACCCCGCGACCCACAATGGGACAAGCGGTAGAAAATGGATGGATGGACAATAAATAGCAATAAATTACTTGATTTCATCACTCAAATTAACTTTAAAAAAAGACCACGATATTGACAGAAATACACTTTTATTGTCAGAATATCCATACACTACATATTTTAAAATAGTTTACTTGACTGCACATCATTTATTTGCTCAAAACCGTGTGTCCTTTTTATCTAAAGTCCCATCAGGGTATTATTTTGAAGTGACCTCTTGAAGGAACCCTCGTTTTTAGGTAGACATAAATGGATTCATTCGTGTTTACTTCATACAAAATAAATGCGATATTTTTTGTGATTAATCAATGCGATACATTTGAAAGATCTAAATTTATAATGATGATAATAAATGAATGTTCTAAATATAACAAATCCATGTGGCATTAAAAATGCAAATAAAAAATAAAATCGAATTAAAACAGTATTCAAATATGCAAACATGATAACTTATTGGAAAATATGAGCCATTAATGTGTGCACAGTATACCTGAGTGTAGTCAACAGTGCGGCTGACATTGACCCTGATAGAGTCCAATGAAAGGCATTAGTCCTGGGTCATTACATGGCTAAACTGGGGTGTCTCACACACACACACACACACACACACACACACACACACACACACACGACGAGAGTGGACGTGACACGGGCGGACATCTCCATCTAGCTCATTCCCACTAAACGTTAATGGGGGGAATGCCTACTAAGTAATCATTGCTCAGCTTTGGTTAGGGAGGTATTTATATATTAGAATGAATTCATTAGTGGGCAGCACGGTGACAGAGGGGATAGTGCGTCTGCCTCACAATACGAAGGTCCTGAGCAGTCCTGTGTTCAATCGCAGGCTCGGGATCTTTCTGTGTGGAGTCTGCATGTTCTCCCCGTGAATGCGTGGGTTCCCTCCTGGTACTCCGGCTTCCTCCCACCTCCAAAGACATGCACCTGGGAATAGGTTGATTGGCAACACTAAATTGGCCCTAGTGTGTGAATGTTGTCTGTCTATCTGTGTTGGCCCTGCGATGAGGTGGCGACTTGTCCTGGGTGTACCCCGCCTACCGCCCGAATGCAGCTGAGATGGGCGCCAGCGACCCCCCGCGAGCCCAAAAGGGACAAGCGGTAGAAAATGGGTGGATGGATGAAGTTCATTAGGCTTGCTGTGCATCATGCTGATATTTGGATTGAAAATAAGTTCCTATGTCCACATTTTAATTCCGATATGTAGCAAAATGTATTGTGTTCTTGCTGTGCACAAGTGCCACAAATGCACAAAGTTTCCTAAAAATCAAGGGGTGTGCTTTTTGTGTCATAATCTAATACACACACCAAGCAAGCCCTGTAGAGACTGAGAGTCTTCGTTTAGTGTCGACCAGTCTCGTCCGGCACTGATTCCCCCGTAATAAGCTTTGGTCTGGGCTCCCAGCGGAGAGTTTCCTTGACAATCTGACAACGTTATCTCAAGATAAATGGGTTACGGGTCGGAGGTGACGGGAGAGGAGCGAGAAAGTGACTTGACTTGTGATGTTTTGATGGAGGATGCGTTTAGCCACCAGCGCTCGCAGGTCCCGTCCCCCCTCCCCCCGCAGGTAGATGGCGATGATTGCCTGCAAACAGAGCACTCGTGCGGCGTAAGTGCGCCTTTGCTTGTGTGTGCATCGTTAAATCTGATCGCTTTACTAATAAGTGGGGAGATTCGCGAAGACAGAGCCCAGTGTCACCAGCAGGGCTGCAGACACCTGGGGCAAAGGTCACAAATTCATGATCCTAAAGATGGACAAAGATGATTGGCCATTTGGGTAATAACTGGGCCTGTCTCTCACCTCGGCACACACACTTACACACACAGGCAAAAAAAACTTCACCAGGATAGGACCGATATCGCCGAGCCAGACCTCTTTCAGCCTTTCATTTTCCAGATAAACAGACTTTTCTCTGATCGTGTCGCTCCACGTTATCGGCAACACCGCTCAGCCGGTCTGCCGCATGAAATGAGGTCCCCGAAATGTCACAGTCGTTACACTTTATTATGTTAATTAAAGACAGAGTGAAAGGACAATCTAGGCACTTATAGCACACCGATTATCTTGACACTATTCTCATTAGAAACCATTATTGTGTTCATGCTTGCAGCGTATCTGTCCCTAAATATTGTTTGCTGGGCTGGTTCTGAACTCCTCTTTCTGTACCAGAGCAGGACGGTTTGCGTTGTAGCTCAATCATGTTGTACTTCTTTAGAGAAATAATTATCTGCAAGTGCATCCACAGTGGTGCACTCTGTTTTGCCTAAAAATTACGTCAACCCTCGATTAAATTTTTGGTGACGAGGTAAGTCTTTTTTTTTTTTTTCATTAAATGGAAAAAGGTATTCACTTTACGGGTGATTTTCTTTTAGAAACATTTACCAATTTGATCTAAATAAATCTAAAATTAAATTAAAATTAATTATTTGTGCACTCAATACTGCCCCTGATTTTTTTACGTTTAATTTGACTTTATCTTCAGTTCAGTTCAGTTCAGTTTCAATTTATTTCCAACATGCATACGATACAATGTAATTCATCACACATTTCCAGTTGTTTCATCACAACTCGTCCGAAAAGGAGTAGGAAAAAACTGAGCTTATTTAATCCTAACCTTTTTCATACCATAGCAATTTTATCCTAGTTCCTTGTTCTCTGTAACATAACAGTGAACAAATAAATAAAATACCATAGTAAGTAAACAAATATTAAATACATAAATAATCTTTGTCTTAATAAAAAAAAATTTAAAAAAATTAAAAAGGGTTTAAGATGTTCATCATAATTATTGTTCTGTGTACTTTGTGAACACTTGTCTATATATAATGTAGTAACAAACACGTTTATAACAATATGTTATATGTACAATATTTACCCTATTTTGGTCAATTTAAGCATTTTCGCAGACTGTTTTCTTCAGCGCTTTAATTTTTGTTTCCACAGCAGCACACTTCTGACATCTGGCAACAAATGTGTGTTTCTACTTCGGGATACAAACAGAAACAAACACAAAGGTGTTTTCTAATCCCCAAAGATATTTGGTAATAGACCACGAAGACAACTATTTTTGGACAAATGAGGATTCACAACCTTATCTTTTTTAACTTGAATATACAGAAGATGAACAGCTGCTTATAGAAGCGAGCACGAAGAAGAGGGTGAAACGTTGGAGCAGACGGAAGTCGAAAGAGTGACATTGGTGAGACTCGAAGCTGCAAAATGTGGAATATGGAGCCACGTTATTTCGACATAAATGGATTGCTTAAGCAAAATCAACAGAGAACATCCCCGGCCAGCGGGATCAGATGAACAACTGTCCATCGAGTGAGTCACATTTTAATATTGATCATGATGCACGCAGCACGTCCTGCATGTTATTACATCTACAGTACATACATTGTCCAGCTAGCTGTGTCTAAAAACAAAACATAGAATGTGGGTTAATACTTTACAGAAACTGTAATATGATTGTTCATGTTTTTCAGTCAGTACAGATTGGTGTCCTGTTGCAGTTGTGTGCATTACAAACTCAAAGGTGTTTCGCATTGATGTATAAGTTATCTTATCTTTTGCTGTGGTTAGCTTCTTCAACTAATACCGGAGCATGGTGATGTGTTACTATGCTACAAAAAGAGTTCATCATTGTTTGCTCTTACAATAACAATCTTGCTACAGTTTAGTTGTTATACAGTTTACGGAATGTGAATTAAGTATTGTTGACTGTTTTTAAATGCATTTTTAAAGTGATCTAGAGGTAGAATTAGTTTCTCCCATTAGCTGCATTGCTAGACACCAAGAATGAGCCGAATTTTACATGTTAAAATGCAGAACAAAAAAAAAAATGTCTTGTCTCTCATAATGATTAAAGTTCAAGTTAAAGCACCACTGATAGTCACACACACAATAGGTGTGGTGAAATTACTCTCTGTATTTGATCTATCCCCTTGTTCCACCCCTTGGGAGGTGAGGGGAGCAGTGAGCAGCAGCTGTAGCCGCGCTCGGGAATAATTTTGGTGATTTTACCCCTAATTCCAACTCTTGATGCTGAGTGCCGAGCAGGGAGGTAATGGGTCCCATTTTTATAGTCTTTAGTATGACTCGGCCGGGGTTTGAACTCACGACCTACCGATCTCATGGTGGACACTCTAACCACAAGGCCACTGAAGAAAAATAGTTCCTCTGTGTTTGCTCTTACAATAGCAATGCTGCTACAGTTAAGTTATTATACAGGTTATGGAATGTGAATTAAGTATGTTTACTGTTTTTAAATGCATTTTTAAAGGGATTTAGAGGTAGAATGGATTTCTCCCATTAGCTGCATTGCTAGACATCAACAACGAGCCGACTTTTACATGTTAAAATGCAAAAAAAAAAAAAAAACCTTCTGTCTTCTTGTCTCTCATAATGATTGTGAACGAAGCAACATGGTTTTTCCATTCATTTATGTCAACGTACCGAACAGTCAAGCCCTTTCCTGTGTCCCATTTCTGGCTCTATGGTTATCATCACAAAAAGCCAGGGGAAAAAAACATAAACAATATATGAATATGGGAGCCGGGCTTCTCACTTTCCATGGTTCTCAAACTTTTTCTTTTTTTTTTTTCCGAAAAAATTTGGCTTTCAAAGTGCCACCATATTGACCGACAGTAAAAAAAATACAGTAGCGTAGTAGGCCCGAGTATCCATTAAAAACAAGACAGAGGTTTTATTTAATAAAATATATTTAATATTTTTCTCCACTTTAACACTACACACAGTTTGAGCAATAACACGGGCGGTATAGCTTAGTTGGGAGAGTGGCTGTGCCAGCAACTTGAGGGTTCCAGGTTCGATCCCTGCTTCCGCCATCCAAGTCTCTCCCGTTGTGTCCTTGGGCAAGACACTTTACCCACCTGCTTCCAGTGCCACCCACACTGGCTTAAATGTAACTTGGATATTGGGTTTCACTATCTCAAGTGTTTTGAGTCACTAGAGAAAAAGCGCTATATAAATATACTTCACTTCACTTCACTTCAACACCGTGGTTGAATATAGGAAAATTTAAAAATGTTTACTTTTTGGGTACGTGCCACAGCTTGCTCTATTTCTTTTGTCAGAGTTCCACATTTCAGAATCAAATACCCCTTGGTATGCAAAAACAAAAACTGCGCTGGTTCTCAGTGTTGATGTATTTATTCACCGATGTGTGTAAATTGGTCCTACTTAAATACGCAGGTGTGCCTAATGTTATGACCCGTGAGAGAATCATTTTGCGTGCACCTTTGTGCTGCTGCAAGAACCTCTCCCACCATCGCAGATCCATGGAAGCCGGCCAGTGATCAATGCCTCTGCAGACTGTTATTAATCGATTAGGAGCTGAACACGCGGGGACGGATCTAATGGCTGGTCCTGAATGAAGGGGACCTTTTTTCATAGGAGAGCAGTTGTTCATTACAGGGCCATTTCATGCTGTTGGTTACTTTGCAAGCTTGTGTCTTTCAGTGCGATGGCCTCGGGGTTATATCGTCTGCTCGCAGCCTCACTTTTGGCATGCTAGTTCCCGCTGATTTGCCCCGTGCGCTTCAAGACTTTGAAAAATGGGAAATGTGTTCCTGCGGGATTGTGCAGAATTGGGGCGGTCTGGATCCGAGTGGAATGCTGGAAGTTTTCAGTGCTCGAGGTTGCGTCGATGTTATATTGTTGTTTTTAGCATTATACTCCGAGAAGTCATGGACAAAGTCATAGTTTCATCACTTCAAAAATATGTCAAGTATCCATTAGGGCTGTGGGAAAAAATCAGAATCAATTCTCTTTTTTTTTTTTTAAATCGATTTTTTTTTTTTAATCAATCCAACAAGACAATACACAGCAATACCATAACAATGCAATCAATTTCAAAACCAAACCTGACCCAGCAACACTCAGAACTGTAGTAAAAAGAGCAATTGAGGAGACACAAACACGACACAGAACAAACCAAAAGTAATGAAACAAAAATGAATATTATCAACAACAGTATCAACATTAATATAATTTCAGCACAGCAGTGATTAAAAATCCCTCATTGACATTATCATTAGACATTTATAAAAAATAATATAAAAGAACAATAGTGTCACAGTGGCTTATTCTTGCATCGCATCTCATAAGCTTGACAACACACTGTGTCCATTATTTTCACAAAGATAAAATAAGTCATATTTTTGGTTCGTTTAATCGTTTAAACAAATTTACATTATTGCAATCAGTTGATAAAACATTGTCCTTTACAATTATAAAAGCTTTTTATTTTTTTTAATCTACTACTCTGCTAGCATGTCAGCAGACTGGGGTAGATCCTGCTGAAATCCTATGTATTGAATTAATACCGAATTGTTTTGAATCGGAAAAATATTGTTTTTGAATCGAGAATCGCGTTGAATCGAAAACATCGATATATAATCGAATCGCGACCCCAAGAATCGATATTGAATCGAACCGTGGGACACCCAAAGATTCACAGCCCTAGTATCCATCCGTAACGTGCATACATGATACACACGTTTATGGCTCATACGTGGACACATCACATGATGTATTATTCCTCAGTCACAGGTGAGCCCAGGACGCTTTCATCACAGTCCGGCTGTCCGGCTGCAGTCTCATCTGTCCCCGGGTTGAAATTGCCAATAAAGAGGGTCTCATATAGATCACCCCCGACGGGCGCTGGCGACCTGTCATGCAGACCATGATTCCTCGCTCTCACAGAAGGGGGAAGAGGGACAAATAACCCTGTGAAAATGCCCATATCTATCTCAGCACCAACACCTTTCTATTCTCCGTCTTCGTCCACACACACACACACACACACACACACACACACACACAACCACACGTCCCGTTTAGGAGGGCCATAAAGCGCCAAGCTAAAGGGATATATAGTGGACATAGTCATAGGAGAGACAAGTGCAAGCCTGAGCTTTCACTTTCACTTTCCAGAGGCGGTGAATCAAACTAATGGCTTAAAGACACGGAGACAGATGAGCACCCGGACATTTGCAACTTTTCCCGACACTTTCTTGTCACCAAACGTACACTCGCTGGCCATAACAATAGGTACGCCCACACAACGTACACTTACTCGCTGTAACATTAGGTACGCCCGCACAAGCCAGTAACAGGAGGAGAATTTGGGCCACGTTGAAATAAAAAAACTCAACCCCGCAACCCCGAAAGGAACAAGCGGTAGAAATTGAGTGAATGAATGAATGAAAGTTGTATTAGGAATGATACAATTATATTCATACATGAAATGCAGATATATTCACAAGAAAATGTATTTTTATTCACAAATCTTAATTCTTGTTAGATGACAGCTTTTTTGTTAGAAAAAAAAATAAAAAATATATATATATATTCCTCCCACTTCCAAAGACATGCACCTGGGGATAGGTTGATTGGCAACACTAAATTGGCCCTAGTGTGTGAATGTGAGTGTGAATGTTGTCTGTCTATCTGTGTTGGCCCTGCGATGAGGTGGCGACTTGTCCAGGGTGTACCCCGCCTTCCGCCCGATTGTAGCTGAGATAGGCACCAGCGCCCCCCGCGACCCCAAAAGGGAAAAAGCGGTACAAAATGGATATATATATATATATATATATATATATATACAGTGTGTGTGTATATATATATATATATATATATATATATATATGTATGTGTGGGAAAAATCACAAGACTACTTCATCTCTACAGAACTGTTTCATGAGGGGTTCCCTCAATCATCAGAAGATTTACCACGGTATCGAGCACTATTCTCTGGATAATCCAATCAAGACATATATATATATATATAGATATATATATATATAGATATATATATATATATATATATATATATATATATATATATATATATATATATCTATATATATATATATCTATATATATATATATGTATATATATATATATATATATATATATATATATATATATATATATATATATATATATATTAGGGGTGGGCAAATTAATGCGTTAATTACGAGTTAACTCATCAATCTATTAATGCCGACAATTATTTTATCGCACATTTGCGTATATTGTTTACATGCTTTTATTTTGTTAACGCCTTTTCTTAACAAGATGCCGTCGCCCGGATCGGCGTCGAGGGACTCTTGGTAAAGATGGAACATTTGTCAAAAATACCGGACAATTCTGCAAATTTCATGGCTGGCTTACAGCGTGGTCACTCCGGGATCACTTACGACCGCCAGACAATTCTGGATGTGGATAGATCGGGCCGTTTTGGACTGAATGACGCGTGCTTGCTAGACCGGCTAGCTAGCATGGGAATACTTTGCCGGCTACATCCAGCGGCCTGTGAAGCAGCGGAGTATATGTGTTGTCTGTCTATTTATCAATAATGCAGACGAGGAGTGTTGGCTGAGTTCTTAACGTTTACTTTCAGAGCGTCCATATCACAACATACAAGATGCCGTCATGGCGACACACAACCTATACCGGGCAACCGCGCATGCTCGTCACTCCTGTTGCATGCTGGGTAGGGTAGTTCTTTTTTTTCCCTGGCTCATACCATCACAATATAGTACCATGTATATGATGCGTTCAGTTTATCAAAGCACCAAGCAAACAATCGGAAAATTCCCATCATATCAATTCCTAGATATGGTCGTAATTATTTTAAGTGCACTACGCAGAATAAAGACAACATTATTAATATTGCTACTACAGATCATTTGATCAAAAATTCCCTAAAACAGCCCACTACCTATAATATAGGTTTTTTAAACATAAGATCCCTGATAAAAAAAATGTTTCTGTTGTTACCTCAGAAATTGCCTGTTCGGATGTTATGATTGTGGCTCAGAGATTTGTATGTAGATTATATTTATTTTCCATAACAAACAGGATAACTTAAATACCCTGGCAGTGGAAATAAGCTTAAATGTTTGTATTTACATTTTTTGAGTTGATTTTCATAAAATATGCTATTTAACTGCTACTGTTTAACAAGGACTGATTTAAATTGTGTTTGCACAACAAATGTTTTGGCGCATTTGTTCATGTGGGAGAATATTCCAATAAAGGTGCACTACACACTACTTTTGAATTCATTATTGGGCTTTGCGTATAAAATGCAGTTAATCGCGATTAATCGGAGAAATAGTGCAATTAACTTCGATTAAAATTTTTAATCGTTGCCCAGCCCTAATATATATATATACATATATATATTCTCAGAAAATGTAAACCTAAATCTTGTAATTCCATGAGTTTTTTATGTTTGAAAAAAAATGTGCTTCTTTTTTTCACCAAAATACTGAAATATTAGAATAGAAAAGCTTATTTGTGAACTTCTACAAAACATATTTATTTCAACAAAATATTACTTAATTATCCTAAAAATGTAATAAAATGTTTTTAAAAAATAAAACTTTTTTCTCCTAGAAGTATGACTTTTTTCTAAAAACTATTTAAAAAATATCATGTCGTAATGTTACAAAATATTGTGTATAATGATCCATCCATCCATCTTCTTCCGCTTATCCTTCTAGCTTATAATCATATTTAGTTGTATTACTATATCATAACATTATTAAGTTAAAGTGTGTTCTATATTACCATGTTGCCTTTTTAGTGTAACCATGATCCATCCATCCATCCATCCATTTTCTACCGCTTGTCCCTTTTGGGGTCGTGGGGGGTGCTGGAGCCTATGTCAGCTGCATTCATGATACCTAACAATATTTAAAAAAAAAAAAAAATGAACAAAGAAATTCTGCCTTTAAAAACACAACGCTTGATTTCAATTGACAAAATAACGCTTTTAATTTAAAGCCCTGCAGTGTAATAGTTCCGCATGTACCTTCGTCTTGAAAGTGAATAAATAAGTGAGGAAAATGTTGGGTAAAGTTATGTGACAATACTCATGATGCTGTCACTTTTCTAATGGCCTGTTTCATATTTTAGTTTCAAACTAAAAGAGAAAGCTTCTTTTATGTTGTGCTGCATTAAAAAAGGGGTAGTTTGGTTTTTTCTTGTTGTTTTTTTGAAAGACCCACAGTGCTCCCTACTGGTGGAAGACAAAACAGCAGCATGGTCAGAAAGTGGCTGCAAGCAGAGGTTCAACTTCCTTTTCCTACTTGTTTTTTTCCAACCTAGTGTGTGTGTTTGTGTGCGTGTGCGTGTGTGTGTGCACGTGCACGTGCGGCCCAAGCTCACGCACGTTAGGGATCGACCCTCGTCATCGGGAGTGTAACTGCTTCCTCCCAGCTTTTGCCTCTGAATCACGGAGGACGGACGTGGAAGAGCTGCAGAGGAACCTGCATGGCCAGTGGGCAACTCCAATAAAAGACAATCTGACTTTTCACAAGCTATCATAATCAGCATCCTCCCACTGAGGTTGTTTGTCTGAGGGGGACGCGGATGACTCCGGCCGGCTAAGGCGGAGGACATCCCGAGCGGTAATTAATAGTCTTAAGTGACTGCTGCTGGCTGGCAGGCAGGCGGACAGGGACTGCATGGTTTTGTTGTTTGCTGGTACCGTGTCCCCCAGCGTGTCCCACAGCCTCCTGGCTTGGCATGGAAGAGGAGGGAAATGGAGAAAGTGGCTTTTTATCGCTCGCTTGTTTGTCTCTCGGGGGCCTCTTCCATGATCACACACACCCTCGTGAGCACGTCTTCCAATGTTAATCTGGTGTCACAAATGTTAAGAGAAAGACATGAAATGCCACAAAAATGTCATTCCCCCACCCCCCTTCGTAAACATACATTTGCATGTGACTTTGTGTGATGATGGAGGAAGGCGGGGGAGGCGGCGGATAGGACCAGCTTGTTGTTTTTAGCCTTTGGGTGCCTGTTTGTACACGGAGCAGCGGAGCAGGGTGCTTCCAATAATCCCATCACGCTTGAAGGCCCGAAGGCCGTGCCTAAAGATGTGACTTTGCTGGCATCCTCCGTCTCTCCTGCACCGTGAGAGCCAAAAGGCCCTGTGTGGACCACCATTTGTCATACATGACTTAGTTTAAACCAGGGGGGCCTTAACCTTTTTGACAACGGGCCCCGCTCATTTTTTTAACACGGAATTGGTAATCTTACCCTCAATCATATTCATTAATTATATCTAACCTACTTAGAGTTTAACATGAAAAACCTCGGCTTACGTGGAGACGGCATAAATCGAACAACATGAACTATGAGATCTGTTGAAAACTAGCAATGACGCCAGGACGACTGACTGTCAAACACAGGCTTAAATAAGGGTCGTGATTAGAAACAGGTGCGCGGTCTGAACACCAGAGTTTGATTGATTGATTGAAACTTGTATTAGTAGATTGCACAGTACAGTACATCTTCCGCACAATTGACAACTAAATGGTAACACCCGAATAAGTTTTTCAACTTGTTTAAGTCGGGGTACATTTTAATCAATTCATGGTAAGGCAGGTGAAAATCATAAGTCGGCATGGTAACCAAACAAAACAAGAGAGCGCAAACAGGAACTAAAAGAGTCCAAAAATTAAAGGCCTACTGAAACCCACTACTACCGACCACGCAGTCTGATAGTTTATATATCAATGATGAAATATTAACATTGCAACACATGCCAATACGGCCGTTTTAGTTAACTAAATTTCAATTTTAAATTTCCCGCGGAGTTTCTTGTTGAAAACGTCGCGGAATGATGACGCGTGCGTGTGACGTCACGGACTGTCAGGAAATATTAGCGCAGCTCCATTTGCGGCCAAAAGTCGTCTCTTTACATCGCGCAATTAAACAGTATTTTGGACATCTGTGTTGCTGAATCTTTTGCAATTTATTCAATTAATAATGGAGAAGTCAAAGTAGAAAGATGTAGTTGGGAAGCTTTAGCCTTTAACCACACAAACACACGGTGATTCCTTGTTTAAAATTCCCGGAGGTGAAGCTTTACTATGGATCAGAGCGGTCAAGCGAACATGGTTCCCGACCACTTGTCAACCGGCAGGTTTCGGTGAAAAAATTGTGTTAAAAAGTCGCCTCTTACCGGAGATCTGTGGAGTTCGCGCCGTCCTTGTATCTGTCGTGACTTCCCTCAGACACTGAGTACCGCCGTGACAACAGAAATACAACAGCTGAAAAACAGATATTTTTTGGCGGCCCAACATTGGGTTAAACGTATACATTAGTACCTCAACTTCAAAGCTTAATTTGTTTTGTGACGGAGCTCATAACTAAAAATCCTCATATCTCAAATCTCTCATTGAAATGAATGGAAATCAATACAAAACATAAAAAAAGCACAATTTTACCATGTAACATGCCTTTTAAAAAGAAAAACACACTTATTGTATAAAAGAAATGCAATAGAATGCGTTACAAACAACTAAAGTATTTTTTGAAAGTGATGTGATTATTATTATAATGGATTAGATTTTATATAGCGCTTTTCTAGACACTCAAACCGCTTTACAGAGAAGTGAGAACCCGTCATTCATTCATTCATTCCACATTCACATCTGGTGGTGGTAAGCTACATTTGTAGCCACAGCTATCCTGGGGGTAGACTGACAGAATAGTGACACGTACTATCTGTATCGACACTGATGCTATCTTAGTGTTCCATTATGGTCATCTGCTGAATTCAAAAAGTCATAAAATGTGACGTGCAATTTTTTAATGACTATGATCCCCATTTGAAGCTGCAACAGTAGTCGCTATATTCTTTATAGGGCCCAAAACTTTAAAAATGCTTCGATATATGTACACTCATGACACATGACAAAAGCACCACAATCAAAATCAAACAGTGCCACACAAATTACATACATGTATAAAGTGCAATTGTTTACAGCAAAGTCCAACTCCTGACAAAAAATGCACAGATTATCAAGTTAGAAACCAAAAATAGACCAGAAAGAAAAAAAAGATCATATTTATTCCTGTGTGTGTTCTATTTTTTAAATTAACGTTACTGGATTCATTCCCAAAATCTAAAATGTAGCAAACTAAAGCAAGTCTGAATGTTTTGTTTTCATTATTAGTATAAATCAATTGGTGTTTGGCCCATGCCAAGTAATGTGCCTTTAAAAAAACTTCTTGTCAGGCTTTCCTCTGACAGTTTGTCTATGTTTTAGTTTTTTCCTCTGCATTTGTCTTTCCTCCTGTCTTTAGTTCCTGTCTAGTGCTCTTATTTTGTCAGCTTCCTGACTTGTTCCCTGAGTGCTGTGTTCCCCTTCAGCTGCGGCTGATTGGCATCTGGCCACACCTTTTGCCAATCAGCCGGCTACTATTTGTACCTCCTTTGTCTTGTGTCAGTTGCTGGATCATTGTATTGTCTTGTCGATGTCACGTCTAGTCGCTCTTGTGATGTGTTATCGCTCCTGTCGTGTCGTACCTTGTCTTTGCAGCGTAGCGGTAAGCTATATTCAGTTGATGTTTGTAGCTTACTGTTTTTTGTTCCCTGCTTCCGTTTTATTTTTCATCATACAAGTATGACTTCTGTTTGCCTGTTCGCTACCCGCTAGCTTCCACGCTAAGCTCCTGTTTGTTATTTTCTAACTCTCAGGCTAGCTCCTTTTGTTTGATTATCCGCCTCGTGCGCGCTTTGTGTTTGTACCCTATTGGTTTTGTTTTTGTCTTAGTATTTAATTAAATCATGTCTTCACATTCCATGCCTGCCTCCATCTCTGCATCTTGGGGTTCAACACCAAATAACTCTGACACTTGTAGGGAGTAAATATTGTTTGAAAACAATAAAATAGAATGTATTACAACTACAGTAGTTTTATGGAGTAATGTATTAAAAAACATGGGTCAATGATGTCTCTGTGAGTAAATGGCACACTCACTGCGTGTATTGACTTCCTGTTCACAAAAATATATAGAATTAATTCACTAAATTAAAAAAAATTGCAAACCTAATCAAATACAATAATTGTTATTATTAATAGTTGTGCAGAAAGAAATAATATCAACATTTATTTATTTTTTTTATTTTTTTTGGGAAACTGATGTCTAAATGCGGCACACTTCTCTTCCGACTTCTTTTAGTACAACCTGACACTTGTGAGCTGAAAGAAGCGCTTCCTGATAAAAACAGTTTTCAGTCAAATGTGTACCCTGTTTTCCACCCGAGTGTAGCTAGGATAGGCTCCAGCCCCCTCAGAACCCCAAGAGGCGGTAAGCGGTAAAAGATTGATGGATGTGGCATGGTGTTTTTTCTTAAAGTGACACACACATCAAAGCATGGAGGACAGAGTATCACTTATTGTGTTTCACGAGGCGTTGATTCTTCAGTCTCGTTAGACCCATCACTATGTAATAATAAAGTACAGTCTTTACCTTGGAGAGTGCTTTTCTACGGTATCTTCTTCAAGCTGTCTCTTCGTCAAATACACCATCAGCAGCCTTTCCATGTGTTCATTAATTATTTTAACATCCTTGGCAGGCTTTAGACTCATTCTGCTTGGGCATAGTGTATACTAGCAGTGAAACATACTGCTTGTCATGTTTTTGATCATTTATTTCTTTATTTCCAGGAATATCATCCATTTCTGTCCTCACTTGTGTTCCTTCTCATGGTTGGAAAACAAAGTTATGTCCATCTCTGGCTATAAGTCAACATGAGTGAGTAAGCGGTACAATGTTATATTGGCGACCCCAACCAATGGGGGGGATGTTTGTAACTCCAATTTTTGCTTGAGACTTAAATCATAACAATTAGCCGAGAGAAATGTCTTATCTCAAGACATTCTTAAGTTGAGGTACCACTTTACAACCATTTGAATTGTCCTACTTTTAAACCGCTGCACAAAAAAGGGGGCTAACATTTTAGTGTTGTCAGTGCTACTATTTTGCTAACAAATACACCACATGGCTGGTATTAGGTTGACTTGAATTTTCTCACACAGCTCAATACACTCTTGGAAACACCTACTTTAGCGTGAATTACTGCAAAATGTGATGAACACCCTTAAGGGAAGTATATGTGTCATGGAAAAATATGGCTGCTTGTGGTGGCAAAAAAATAAAAAATTAATAAATAAAAAATCAAATGAATTGCAACTCTTATTTGGAACAATTCATAATCTTTTCCCAAAAAATCCAAATATCTATTTTTATTTTTTTTGGGCGGGGGGTTATTTGTTTTAAATCTGTTCTTATTGATTAATTTGCAAAAGCAAAGTGTTGGATACTTCTCTTGTTGCCTTATTTATTTTTGCCTTTATGAAATGTTTGGGTTGAATTATACTAAACAAAACACGTTTTCTTTTAAGTAATATAGAAATGTATCAGAGCTAGAGATGTCCGATAATGGCTTTTTTTTGCCAATATCCGATATTCCGATATTGTCCAACTCTTAATTACCAATTCCGATATCAACCGATATGGATATATACAGTCGTGGAATTAGCACATTTTTATGCCTAATTTTGTTGTGATGCCCCGCTGGATGCACTAAACAATGTAACAAGGTTTTCCAAAATAAATCAACTCAAGTTATGGAAAAAAATGCCAACATGGCACTGCCATATTTATTATTGAAGTCACAAAGTGCATTATTTTTTTTAACATGCCTTAAAACTGTCACGTTGGGAGGGGTCGCAGCTTGTTCTCCCAGAAAGGCAGATGGACTACTCCGGACATGGAGTGCAGATAAAAACATAAAATCTAATCCTGAATCTCAAAAAGGTGAAAACAAAAAGGCGCACTCGGCGAAAGCACAACTTGACGCAGGAAACAAAACTAACACTTAAGACTGAACCATGGACATGAAACAACAGTAGCTAACTGTGGCATGAATAAACAAAAACGTACTTGGCGTGGCATGAAAACAACAGAGGCATTGCATGAAACAAGCAAGACATACTGTGGCAAGAAGAGAGCTTGAAACGAACAATGACGCCAGGCGACTGAATGGTAAAGACGAGCTTAAATAAATGATAAATGGGTTGTACTTGTATAGCGCTTTTCTACCTTCAAGGTACTCAAAGCGCTTTGACACTACTTCCACATTTACCCATTCACACACACATTCACACACTGATGGAGGGAGCTGCCATGCAAGGCGCCAACCAGCACCCATCAGGAGCAATACTGCCTCTGATTAGTGCCAGGGAAGCAGCACTAATCAGAGACATGAGACAATTTGTTTTTGTAACCAAGGTGACAAAAACAAATAAGGAAGTGCAAAAAACAGGAACTAATGGAGTCTAAAACTAGCAGAAAAATAACAAAACATAATTCAGAACATGACAAAAACAGCAGCTTGGAATGTGGGACATGCTCTCTTTGAGAGAGCATGAAGAGGTTGAGGTGGGCAGTGTTGGGGGGGGGGGGGGGGGTGAGGTGGGGGAGGTAGCGGGGGGTTGTATATTGTAGCGACCCGGAAGAGTTAGTGCTGCAAGGGTTTTTGAATATTTGTTACGTTGTATTTATGTTGTGTTACGGTGCAGATGTTCTCCCGAAATGTGTTTGTCATTCTTTGAGAAAGCATGAGGAGGTTGAGGTGGGCAGGGTTGGAGGGGGGGTTGAGGTGGGGGAGGTAGCGGGGGGTTGTATATTGTAGCGACCCGGAAGAGTTAGTGCTGCAAGGGTTTTTGAATATTTGTTACGTTGTATTTATGTTGTGTTACGGTGCAGATGTTCTCCCGAAATGTGTTTGTCATTCTTTGAGAAAGCATGAGGAGGTTGAGGTGGGCAGGGTTGGAGGGGGGGTTGAGGTGGGGGAGGTAGCGGGGGGTTGTATATTGTAGCGACCCGGAAGAGTTAGTGCTGCAAGGGTTTTTGAATATTTGTTATGTTGTATTTATGTTGTGTGACGGTGCAGATGTTCTCCCGAAATGTGTTTGTCATTCTTGTTTGGTGTGGGTTTACAGTGTGGCGGATATTGGTAACAGTGTTAAAGTTTTTTATACGGCCACCCTCAGTGTGACCTGTATGGCTGCTGACCAAGTATGCTTCGCATTCACTTGTGTGTGTGAAAAGCTGTAGAAATTATGTGACTTGGTCAGCATGCAAAGGCAGTGCCTTTAAGGTTTATTAGCTCTCTGTAGTTCTCCCTACGTTTGTGTACTTTTTCTAAAAGTCATAAATTTTACTTTTTCAAACTGATACCGATAATTTGGAAACCGATGCCAATAACTTCCGATGTTACATTTTAAAGGATTTATCGGCCGATTTAATCGGCAGTCCGATATTATCTGACATCTCTAATCAGACCTGTTTATCTAATGGAGGAATGTAATTAACCATAGAACTGGTACCCTGTGTTATTTAAAAAGTATTGATTTTGAATCGAGAAATGTTTTGAATCAATTCTGAATCAAATCATTGCCCCCAAGAATCGAATCAAATCGAACCGCGTGGTGCCTAAAAAGTAACAGCTCTAACCAGCATGCACAAGACATTGATACAACGTTGATTATACGTATATGTCCTTTAAAACTAACTTTGAAACAACCTTGCAAAATAATTTGTATTTGTAAATTGAGACAACGTTGATGTCTAACGTTGGATCCATGTTGTGGTGTGATCTGTGGCCCAAATCATGTTTTTGTTATTTTCTGTTAGTTTTGGACTCCCTTTGTTCCTGCTGTTGTGCACCCTTGAGTTTGTTTAGTTACCATGGCTACTTATTATTTTCACCTGCCTCTGATTGGTGTTGGGGACGCTCACCTGTTCCCCAAACACTAATCAGAGGCATTATTTAAGCCTGCCTTTGCCAGTCAGTCGGCCTGACTTCTTTGTTTGCTTCAAGCTTCTATTACGTGAATATTGCCAATCTCTAATCCATGCTAAGTGTTAGCCCTATCATCCAGTGCGATCGGCACGTTTCTCCTCTGACTTGTTTTCCGTTTTGGCACTTGTTCGAGTTTTTGAGAATAAATGATGTTCCTGCCTGCACATCCTGTCCGGAGTGGTCCGCTTACATCCCGGGGGAACGAGCCTTGCAGCAAGCTGCGACCCCCCGCCCGTAACACGTTGTTAGTTAAACGACCAAATTTCAATGGTCAAATCAACGCCACAACCTGACATTGAATAAACCTCGTCAAAAAATATGTGTTTGCGACGTTGTATAAATGTTGTAGAATATTGGTTGGAAAATGACCAAAATTCTATGGTTAAATCAACGTCAGAACCCAACATTGATTTAACGTTGTCAAAAAATATGTTGTTGCAACGTTGTGTATATGTTGTAGAATATTGGTTGGCAAATGACCAATATTCTATGGTTAAATCAACGTCAGAACCCAACATTGATTAAACGTTGTAAAAAAGCAGGTTGTTCCAATGTTATGTTTGTGTTGCTCACTGTCAGGACTTAATTCAACAAGTCTTGTGCCTGCTGGGTAATGGCCGCCATTAAGTAAAACATATTTTCACTTACGTCAGAGAGCGTTTGTCTATTCATTATAAAGCTTTGCGCATACAGCTTACAAACCTAATTAGTGATTGAAAGGGGTTCAGAAATGGAAAACGTTATTAATCGAGGTTCCTCTGTATATTTATCACATGCATGGTAGCATGTCTTATAAAGGGGGCGCCACGAATCATGAAAAAAAAAGTAGTATGGCGTGTCAATTTTTTTCTTTATGTGACATCATTTTTGAGTTTGCATGCAATATTTTTTTCATAAAGTTACATCACCACCTAGTGGCCAGGTATGCATGCTGCGTCACAGCGTTTTCTGCTTTTTTTCCTCGTAATTTTGGATTCATTAGTACAGCATGTTCCAAAGGAAAGCAAATATGTGATGAGATTGTCCAACAATTAGGGAGAAGGTCAAACATTTTAAAGATCAAAATTAAATGAGCCAAAATTCAGTTCACCATAGGATTTTTTTTTTTTTTAATCATTATTAATAAACCGTTGAGTAGTTTTTTTTACTGTAGCATGTGGCATGAAACAAACAGACAATGGATCACATAACATGTCCAATGTGTCACCCTAAGGCAGGGTGTCAAACTCTGGCTCGCGGGCCAAATTTGGCCCGCCGTGTAATTTAATTTGGCCCTTGAGGCAATATCAAAATAACATTACAGCTGGCCCGCCGTTATTACACAGCAGCGGTGCCGCTGTAACACCGCAATTTCTCACACTTGTCAATTTTCCCGAAGTTCAGCGCCCCTCCCGAAAATCTCCCAGGGCAAGCATTCTCCAGATTTTCACCTGGACAACAATATTGAGGGCGTGCCTTAAAGGCACTGCCTTTAGCATTCTCTACAACCTGTCGTCACATCCGCATTTCCTCCATAGAAACAGCGTGCAGGCCCACTCGCATAATATATGCGGCTATTACACACACATAAGTGAATGCAAGCATACTTGGTCAACAGCCATACAGGTCACACTGAGGATGGCCGTATAAACAACTTTACAACTGTTACAAATATGCACCACAACTGTGAACTCACACCAAACAAGAATGACAAACACATTTTGGGAGAACATCTGCACTGTAACATAACATAAACACAACAAAACAAATTCCCAGAACCCCTTGCAGCACTAACTCTAACGGGGCGCTACAATATATTTTGATAGTAGCCTCAGAAGGCTGTAAATAGAAAAGAGGCATTACATTTGTATTTAAATGTTATTTGAAAAGCCATTGATATTTTTTAATTATTATTATTATTATTTGAAGCTCGATTTTGCATGTCACTATAAAGTTACTGTATGTAAGCCTTGCTTGTTCAATGTTCAATGCAAAACTTGTTTGGGTCCTTATTAAAAGGTTAATTTGTTCAACCTTGGCCCGTGGCTTTGTTCAGTTTTAAATTTTGGCCCACTCTGTATTTGAGTTTGACACCCCTGCCCTAAGGCATTTTTTAAAATTATTTTGGTTGGCTTTTCTCTTTGGCAGTTAAAAAAAAAAGGCATGTGTTATAAATATAATCAGCGTAACCATCACAGATCACATTGTCACTTTTAGAGAGGGGAAGCCGTGAAGATTATTTGTCCAAATGTTTATATTTGTTATACTTTATTTTGCTTCAAACATGAATTATAGTGTGTGTTTGTGTGTGTGTGTGTGTGTGTGTGTGTGTGTGTGCGTGTGTGTGTGTGTGTGTGTGTGTGTGTATGTGTGTGTGTGTGTGTGTGCGTGTGTGTGTGTGTGTGTGTGTGTGTGTCTGTGTTCTGGCAATGCTTACTTAATGGGACATCGCTCTGTTTACACAGTCACCTCAGGCGGTATGAGGACAAAAAACATTTCAACATCTAAGTGGTGAAACCTCCTATAAGAGGACAGCTGTAGTGCTGTATTCTGAGGATCTTTCTTTGTGCTGTCCTCTAATCCAAATTTCAATATGAATATGATCAGCTGTACTCTTGACGCAATTGACACAGTCTTTTCGACAAGAAAAAGAGGTTCGGGGGAGCCTGGCTGCCCTGATGGAACCATCACTGCAGGTTACGTGAGGGACTCCCGGAACACATGGAGGATCATGTGCCTCCCGGCTCTTTCCATCGAGGACGTTGAAGACATCTACCTATTTGGAGCTGTGATCGCACGGCACTTGCTGATTGAGCTGGGCATTGTTCTGGTGTATCAACAAAATTCGGAAGACGATGGCAGGCACTCAAGGGGCCCAACGGCTGTTCAACGCAATGGAAGGATTGGGTCGAGCTGTGGGAACACAGACTGGAGCGATTTCTGAGTTGAATCGCAAAATGGATCTCATCTTGGAAAAGTTTGCAGAAAAGGAATAATTAATTGGAATTGAAGAAAATCCAGCATGGACAACAGAGGAGATAAGTCACTATTTTGTCTTCTCGAAGAAAAACAACTTTTTATCTACAATTTGGACTCCCTGAATGGCCTTGACAAGGGAACAGGCTGTTCTGAAGAAAATCTCCCTAAGACTCCTCAAAGATAGACGCTTTTGACCTTCCTTTTTGTCAACAACATCTGTAGCCAAATTTTATCGGCCTCAGTCATACAAAAACATTCATCATCTCTCCCAAATTAATTGGGCATATACACACGCATAATCCCCACCCTTGAAATCAATGCCTTCACCACCGCTTAATTCCTCTGGGGCTGTGGATGGCTAAGCGGCGCTATAGAGCGACAGCGGGCCTCCTCAAACCCACCCCTCCCTCTGTTGCAAGTTGGTGTGATATATGTATGTTTAATGTGTGCCATGCTATCTGAGGTTTTTTCCTTGGACTCAGTCTAGACCCCTCCTGAGGGTCTAGCCTTAGACTGATATTTTTTTTCTCCCCCCCCCCTCTCCTAATGTCACCCTATTCTCATCATTTTAAGGAGCGCTGTAAGTGGCTGATCCGTCGGCGGTCTCGTATGTCTGCTCTTAGCGGGACTGTGCCGAAAATGTAATTTCAGTTCTGATGTGTCTTGTACATGTTGGAATGGACAAATAAAGGATTTCTTCTTCTTCTTTAATTTGAACTTTCTTTTTTTTTAAATGGTTCTCAGTAGTCACGTACAAATTTGTGTGAATTATGCAAAATTGTTTAAATTTGGTCCCCATGAACCATATTAACTTGTTTTCCCCAGCGTCCCCAGTAAGAATGATCAGCACATTACTTCATCAATCCAAAGATTTAAAGACGTGAATGAGCTATCTGGGCAGTGGCCATTTTACCTCTTTTTTTTTTTTTTTTTTTTAATGCCTCAACAACCTGTAGAAAGAGTGGTCCCCACAAGTCATGATCAAAAACTTGGTCCCCATTCCAAATGATAACCTGTGTGTGTGTGTGTGTGTGTGTGTGTGTGTGTGTGTGTGTGTGTGTGTGTGTGTGTGCGCGCGCGTGCGTGCGTGCGTGTGTGTGTGAGCACGCTGCAATCTTTAGTTTCCCGGGTCATGAAAGGTAACATGGGAGACGATGATGACAAATCAGTGTAACAGCATATTGTGGGCTGCAGACCAAAGGAGGACATATCCATGAGGACTGAGGGCTGCGTTTATGGCTATGCCTGCCTCGGTAAGCCCCACGGCGCTGTAGCTGACCCCCCCGTTGCAGATTCCCTTACTAATGTGACCCCCGTATTGCGTATCGCAGTCGTCAAAACTCCCACAGGCTACGGTTAGTCGTGGCTACTGTGGGGATCGTCGTCCTCAGCCCGCATGAGCACAGACAGGATGTGGCAGCTTGGAGGCATTTAGTTAAAGGAGACGTACTTTAATGCTGCAGGCGTACATTTATGGAAGGCCTGGCAGGGGTTTGAAAGAAAAAAAATAGAAAATGTGTGACGTACGCAGCGGCGGATAACTGCAGAAAAAAAGGGAGAGAGATGCATAAGCCGTGTTGTATGGCATCTAATCATTTATGATAGTCTGGGTGCTCATTTCTGTAATTTGTTTCCTGAGACGGCTTTTTGCTCAACAAATTGGCTTTAGAAATATCATCTGTTCTTTTATATCAAGTGCTGAGGAGGAATGAAACAAATAATACAGCTTGGTGTGTCGTTTTAGCGCGTCTCTTGTATTAGTGTTTACCTAAATATGAGACGAGCCAGATTATAAAACCATCCTGATTTTTCTGAAAATTATCATTAAATTAGTTGGTGGATATTTCTTAGCCGGGGTGCTAAACCACTTCTTTAACAGGTTTTGACACAGTGGCTCCGACAAGCTCCTGCCCCCCCCCCCCCCCCCCCCCAAAAAACATGCGAGCCGGCCCTCTGACAACTTCAGCGAACCAATCCACACCCCTCCCCTCCTCACAGCCCCCCAACTCCAATGACTACCTCCCCCCACCTAAAACCTCACCATCAGAAGGATGACCCCGTCCTACCCCAACCACCTGAGACACCCCCAGTGTGTCCGTCTGCAGAACAGGTGAACGCACAGCTAAATAAGTTACACATAGGCAAAGCCGCGGCTCCTGACGGTGTGAGCCCCAGGGTGCTCAAAGCCTGCGCCCCACAGCTGTGTGGTGTGCTCTAGCACATCTTCAACATGAGCTTAAGGCTGCAGAAAGTCCCCACACTGTGGAAAACCTCATGCGTGGTCCCCATCCAAGTGCACGCGACCCAGCACGTCAAAGGACTACAGGCTCTAACCTCCCATATCATGAAGACCATAGAGAGGTTGGTCCTGGAACAACTCCGCCCTACAGTCAAGTCCCACCTGGACCCACTCCAATTCGCCTACCAGCCCCGACTGGGAATGGAGGACGCAGTCATCCACCTGCTGAACCGAGTCCACGCCCACCTGGACAAGCCTGCGAGCAGTGTGAGGGGTTATGTTTTTTGACTTCTCCAGTGCTTCCAATACCATACGGCCTGGGCTACTTGGTGTGAAGTTGGAGAGGATGCAGGTGGAGGCCCCCTTGGTGTCCTGGGTTGTAGATTACCTGACTGACAGACCACAGTACATGTAACTGCAGGACTGTGTGTCTGACAGGCTGGTCAGCAACACCGGGGCCCCGCAGGGCACAGTCCTCTCTCTCTTCCTCTTCACCATTTACACCACCGATTTCCACTATCAATCAGAGTCCTGCCACCTTCAGAAGTTTTCTGATGACTTTGCGATAGTGGGGTGTATTGAGGATGGTGATGACGAGGAATACAGGACACTGGTGGAGGACTTTGTCACATGGTGTGGAAAAAACCACCTCCAGCTCAATGTGATGAAGACCAAGGAGCTGGTTGTGGACCTGGGAAGGAGGAGGAGTACTCCAACGACCCCTGTTTCCATTAGGGGGGTCGATGTGGACATGGTAGAGGATTATAAATACCTCGGTGTACACATGGACAACAAGCTGAATGGGTCAAAACACGCTGAGGCCCTCTACAAGAAGGGACAGAGCCGCCTCTACTTCCTCAGGAGGCTAGGATCCTTCAACATCTGTAAAAAGATGTTGAAGATGGTCTACGAGTCGGTGGTGGCAGGCGCCTTCTTGTACGCCGTGGCTTGCTGGGGCAGCGGGCTAAGAGTGAGGGAGAAAAACAGACTGGACTAGTTGGTAGAGAAGGCCAGTAACGTGGTGGGAGTGGAACTGGACTCTCTGGTGGTGGTGTCAGAGAGGAGAAGTCTAGCAAAACTCCTAGCCATTATGGACAACACCTCCCACCCACTACACTCGGACCTTGCGGAGAGAATGAACACGTTCAGTGGAAGGCTCAGACTCCCAAAATGCAACACGGAACAACACAGGAGGTCACTCATACCGACAGCCACTTAAATGTAGAATATATGTAGAATATATCTATACTATTCATATATTATATATATAATACATGTTATATATTATTTATTATTATTATTGTCTATTGTGAGCGAACTGTGGTGCTGAATTTCCCCCAGGGATCAATTAAGTACTTTCTATTCTATTCTATTCTATTCTATTGTATTCTATTCTATTCTATATTTCAAGGTTGTCACTGCTGCATCTCTCCAGCAGACTGTTGACTGTTATGTGCGAGAATCGGTATGTATCGTTGCATGACTAAACCCCTGTCTTATAGTCCTATTAATATGATGTTTCTTACTGCGAATATGTTTTAGTTAACCCTTGGGGATCGCACAAATGTGGTGAATGTTATGGGTTCCGGGGACCCCAATCCCTGCTCACAGCATTCATGTTTACCTACTCAGTGGCCTAGTGGTTAGCGTCCGCCCTGAAATCGGTAGGTTGTGAGTTCAAACCCTGCCTGAGTCATACCAAAGACTGTAAAAATGGGACCCATTAGCTCCCTGCTTGGCCCTCAGCATCAAGGGTTGGAGGAATTGGGGGTCAAATCACCAAAATGATTCCCGGGCGCGGCCACCGCTGCTCCCTTCGCCTCCGAGGGGGTGAACAAGGGTATGTTGAAATGCAGAGGACAAATGTGTGTGTGACAATCATTGGTACTTTAACTTTAATTTTAAAAGGGCTTAAGCCATAAAAGTCATTAAATTAAGTTTCATATATAAATAATGTATTTTTACTTTCAATGTTTGGATCTCAATATGAAATTCAGAACAATCCTTTGGTATTAGCGTTGTCCTGATACCAATATTTTGGTACCGGTACAGTTACTCCTAAAGTTTTTGGTACTTTTCTAAATAAAGGGGACCACAAAAAAAAAAAAAAAAATAAAAAATAAAAAATATATATATATATATATATATATATATATATATATATATATATATATATATATGTGTGTGTATATATATATATATATATATATATATATATATATATATATATGTCTTGATTGGATTATCCGGAGAATAGTGCTCGATACCGTGGTAGAGCGCAATATGTAGGTGTGGGAAAAAATCACAAGACTACTTAATCTCTACAGATCTGTTTCATGAGGGGTTCATGAGGGGGTTCATGAGGGGTTCATGAGGGGTTCCCTCAATCATCAGAAAAATCTCCTGATGATTGAGGGAACCCCTCATGAAACAGATCTGTAGAGATGAAGTAGTCTTGTGATTTTTTCCCACACCTACATATATATATATATATATATATATATATATATATATATATATATATATATATATATATATACATATATATATATATATGTATATGTATATATATATATATTTACAAACCCCGTTTCCATATGAGTTGGGAAATTGTGTTAGATGTTAATATAAACGAAATACAATCATTTGCAAATCCTATTCAACCCATATTCAATTGAATGCACTACAAAGACAAGATATTTGATGTTCAAACTCATTTGCATAGTAGAGCTTTAACTTGCGCTTACAGATGTAGCGACGAACTGTATTTAGTGACAGTGGTTTTCTGAAGTGTTCCTGAGCCCATGTGGTGATATCCTTTACACACTGGTGTCGGTTTTTTGATACAGTGCCGTCTGAGGGATCAAAGGTCACGGTCATTCAATGTTGGTTTCCGGCCATGCCGCTTACGTGGAGTGATTTCTCCAGATTCTCTGAACCTTTTAATGATATTATGGACCGGAGATGTTGAAATCCCTAAATTTCTTGGAATTGCACTTTGAGAAACGTTGTTCTTAAACTGTTTGACTATTTGCTCACGCAGTTGTGGACAAAGGGGTGTACCTCGCCCCATCCTTTCTCGTGAAAGACTGAGCACTTTTGGGGAAGCTGTTTTTACACCCAATCATGGCACCCACCTGTCCCCAATTAACCTGCACACCTGTGGGATGTTCCAAATAAGAGTTTGATGAGCATTCCTCAACTTTATCAGTATTTATTGCCACCTTTCCCAACTTCTTTGTCACGTGTTGCTGGCATCAAATTCTAAAGTTAATGATAATTTGTAAAAAAAAAAATGTTTATCAGTTTGAACATCAAATATGTTGTCTTTGTAGCATATTCGACTGAATATGGGTTGAAAATGATTTGCAATCATTGTATTCCGTTCATATTTACATCTAACACAATTTCCAAACTCATGTGGAAACGGGGTTTGTATATATATATATATATATATATATATATATATATATATATATATATATATATATATATATATATATATATATATGTATATATATACATATATATACATATATATGTATATACATACATATGTTTGTATGTACGTGTGTGTGTGTGTGTGTGTGTGTGTGTGTGTGTGTGTGTGTGTGTGTGTGTGTGTGTGTGTGTGTGCGTGTGTGTGTGTGTGTGTGTGTATATATGTGTTTGTGCTTTACAAGGGTATTTTTACACTTTATTGACTTGTACCCATTCACAGAAATGAGGGGAGCCCTAAGGGTTACAATAAATGTAAATTGTATTGGTTATAAAAATGAAAAATATCAAAATGGCCTCCGCATCTTTTCAATTTTCAAGGTGTGGCCCTCAGTGTAAAAAGTTAGGATACGCCTGGTGTATTGCCAGCTCGTGTGGTTGCGCGATAGTGCAATAGGATGTTTTGTAAAGCCTATTCTCTGCTGCTGTAAGAGCTGTGCTGGACAACACTTTTTTTTAGCTCACTGTCTAGCGCTGCTCAACTTGTCTCCTAATCAATGGGGATTTGTGGTTGGCGTTTCGTGCTGGGCGTGTGCATGGGATGCGCAGTGACAGATGATTTAGATTTCCTACTCTGTGGTCATCATCACCCTTCTACAAAATCTGATCGTGTGAACTCCACATGAGGCATTATTTCCCCAAAACAAAAAACTGGGATTAGATCTGAATGGCTGCGTTTTGACCCGGAGCTTTGACATTCAGGTAAATACGTTCCAAACATGTCTCCATCAAGATGAACGCAACCCTTTGTCACCCCGGTCTTCATACCGTCACTCTCTGGTGTGGCACGTCGAAGCCGCACACCTGGACACAACAGGGTTAATAAATTGAGTGAGAGGTGACATTTCATTATGGAGACATCATAGAGGCCGAGTGCAAATCCAGCCAGACATGACACGTGCCAGGTCGCACAGCAGACGCAGACAAGACAGAGCAAGTCAACTTTTGCTGCAGGACTCAAGACCGCAAATCCTCACAGAGAACTTCTGTGGAAACAGACATGGTAGTTTGATCCGGCAGTTCTGCACAATACTCATTTTTGATCAATCTACTATGCATGGAGAAGATACTAAATCCCTATTATATTATGTATCATACATGCACATATTTCTTAATTTATCTATCTTATTATTCTTTGTAATAATCCATATGTTTGCATTAATTCTACTATTAAACCATGAATTGATTAACGTGGACCCCGACTTAAAGGCCTACTGAAATTAGATTTTCTTATTCAAACGGGGATAGCAGGTCCATTCTATGTGTCATACTTGATCATTTCGCAATATTGCCATATTTTTGCTGAAAGGATTTAGTAGAGAACATCGTCGATAAAGTTCGCAACTTTTGGTCGCTAATAAAAAAGCCTTGCCTGTACCGGAAGTAGCAGACAATGTGCGCGTGACGTCACTGGTTGTAGGGCTCCTCACATCCTCACATTGTTTATAATCATAGCGTCCAGCAGCAAGAGCTATTCGGACCGAGAAAGCGACAATTTCCTCATTAATTTGAGCGAGGATGAAAGATTCGTGGATTAGGAAAATTATAGTGAAGCACTGAAAAAAAAAAATGAAAAAAAAAGAAAAGGTGACGGCTCCAGGCGGTGGCAGTGGGAGCGTTTCAGATGTAATTAGACACATTTACTAGGAGAATTCTGGAAAGTCCCTTATCTGCATATTGTGTTAATAGTATTTTAGTGAGATTATAAAGTCATACCTGAAAGTCGGATGGCTGCGGTGAACGCCAGTGTCTCTGAGAGAAGCCGAGGAGCCAAGATCACAGCTGCCTTTTTGAGCTGCAGGATGAGGTCGCATAATCCACTCAAGTCTCCGGTAGGAGCCGACTTAATATCACAATTTTCCCATCCAAAAACTTGCGAGGTTGACGTAGAGAAACATGTTCGCTTGACCGCTCTGTGTTAAAGCTTCACAACAAACAAAGAAACACCGGCTGTGTTTCGGTTGCTAAAGGCAGCTGCAATCCACCGCTTTCCACCAACAGCATTCTTATTTGACGTCTCCATTATTAATTGATCAAATTGCAAAAGATTCAGCAACACAGATGTCCAAAATACTGTGTATTGGCATGTGTTGCAATGTTAAGATTTCATGATTTATATATAAACTATCAGACTGCGTGGTCGGTAGTAGTGGGTTTCAGTAGGCCTTTAAACAAGTTGAAAAACTTATTCGGGTGTTACCATTTAGTGGTCAATTGTACGAAATATGTTTTGTACTGTGCAATCTACTAATAACATTTTCAATTAATCATTTAAACCTATCTTCTGATGCTACGTATAATAAGCTCTTCTTCTTGTGTTCTAACTGGTCAACTTAGCTGTCATTCAAACACTATTGGGCGGAACTAATAACCCAACAGACAATCAGCTGTCCCGCCGGAGACGCAGTCTTCCGCCCTTCCTTCCTTCCAGCAGAAACATGGCGCTACGGGAGCTATCGTCGCTTGAGAAATATTTAGGACTGAAAAGGCTCAATAAGTACAGCACCCGGGGGGAGAGAAAGGTGACAAAACCATTCGGGAGTGTGAGGGTTTAAATTTGTTTTTAGTAAAGTTTGTATGCAGCGGTAAGGGCATCGTAGCTATGGAAGCTAATGCTAATAATAAGATAGCAATGTGTGTAGTAGCTCACTGGACATGTTCATTCATGCAGCATGAATAACGATTCAGCTGCGTGGCTTGTGTTTATGAGCATCATTTAAAACGTTTGGGCTTGTCCACTTGCTCGTGGGAGTGGGCTGACACTGTTAAACATCCACTGATTGTCTGTAGTAAGGAATATGCTCATCCTAGCTTGCATACTAGTATGAACATGCTACCTTTGTTTTGTTTTTCTTTACAGCCATACACCAGCCAGTCATATAACTTGGTATTTGACACATGCTAACTGCTAGCATGCTATAAGTAGCACCCTAACTTTTTGAGCTAGTTTTGCAACCCTCTACTACAGAGTAAACTGTTAGTATGCTAACATTGACGTGCTAACAATTATTTTGCTAAATTTACTATTTTTTCCAGCCATATACTAGGGGTTCGGCAACCCGCGGCTCCGGAGCCGCATGCGACTCTTTGATCACTCTGGTGTGGCTCAGCTGTTAACTTGCCGAATTTACCGGGAGATTTCTGACCTTAGTGCCTTTCCCTAAAATTGTCTGAGGTATGCATACTACGATTTTCACTCGGACAGCAACATTGAAGGCGGGCCGTGATAGCAACACTCATAACATATTTTAATACATGCAATTGTGCCCGTTGTTACACAACAGCATGTGCGTGTCGGCCGGTCACGTATTGTTTGAAATCCCTATTACAATCCTCAAGTGATTGCAAGGCTTACTTGTTCAACAGCCATACAGGTTACACTGAGGGTTGTGATACAAACAACTTTAACACTCTTACTAGTATGCGCCACACTGTGATCCCACACCAAACAAGAATGACAAACACATTTTGGGAAAACATCCGTACTGTAACACAACTTAAACACAACATAAAAAATACCCAGAATCCCATGCAACCCTGACTATTCCAGGCTACATCATACACCCCACCCCGCCCACCTCAACCGACGCGGGGGGGGGGGGGTTGGTGGTAGCGGGGTGTATAATGTAGCCTGGAAGAGTCAGGGTTGAATGGGATTCTGGGTATTTGTTATGTTGTGTTACAGTGCTGATGTTTTCCCTAAATGTGTTTGTCATTCTTGCTTGGTGTGGGTTCACCAGTGTGGCGCATATTTGTAACAGTGTTAAAGTTGTTTAAACTGGCACCCTCATTGTGGCCAGTATGGCTGTAGAACAAGAATGCCTTGCGATTGCAAATATGCGTCTGCAGAAGCCACATACAACACGTGACCTGACTGATAAGCTGTTTGTACAATTTGTGGAGGGCACAAAAGACGGTCCCATCGTCGCGCGTCTTTATTTCTGTTGATTGGGTATTACTCAGCAGGCGTCCGAGGGAATAGTCACTCTGTAACCCGCGAGACTCCTGGACAAATCAGGACAAATTGTATGCGTGATGCTAATAAGGGGCGTTCATATGAAACTCACTGGCCGCACTAACATCAAATCTTCATATTTAATTGTGGGCCGCGTGTCTGAGACCCCTGGTTTATACATAGCACTAAGCAAATAAAAACTCTGTATACAGTGTTATTTCATTATAAATTTCAAGAGTCTTGTGGCACCCATTATTTTCTTTATTTTGTGAAACGGGTCAAAATGGCTCTCTGAGTGGTAAACGTTGCCGACCCCTGCCTTAGAGTCATATAACTTGGTATGTGAAACTTGTTAACTGTTAGTCTGCTAATGTTAGCATTTTAGCACGGCAACAATACAGTGTTAACTTTTTTCAAATGTTACACTCTCTAAATCCGCAGCCATATAGCTTCCAGTCATATAACTTGGTATGTGATACAAGCCAATTATTAGCATATTAACTTTTTGAGCTACTTTTGCTACCGTTTAGCCCAGAGTCTTACAACTTTGTATGTGACAATTGTTGACTGTTAGCATGCTAGCAAGCTAACTTGGGCTTGGTAACTTTTTTTTTCTATTTCCGCAGCCAAACACATTTGAGTTGTACAACTTGGTATTTGAAACATGCTGACTGTTATCATGCTATCGTTAGCACACATGCTATGTGTTGGCCTTTTAATGTAAACATGCTACTGATTTAGGCTATATCTAGGCCGATTTAGACTCTCGGCACCAGGTAATAAGTAGGGCGAATCCGGCCAGAGGTCCACAGCACAGATAGCAGACCCATCAACATTTCCGCGGGAATTTTCTAGTTAATAATTGAAACAGTTAACACCAACCTGCCTCCCCTTAGGTTCCCGTGCTACAGAATAATAATGGCGCCCCCCTGGTGGGACTGGTGACCATCGCATGCCACCTGGTAAAAACGGCCAAGCGCCCTGAGCTGCTCGGTGTCTCTGCAGAGGACCGAGCTATCGTGCATCAGTGGCTGGAGTACAGAGTGAGCAAGCTGGATGGCTGTAGCAAGGACGACATCAGAACCGTATTGAAGGTAGGGCTGTAAATAAGTGGACATATGGCATGATGATGTATTCAAAACTCCACATAGACGCACGATATGGCCCAAAATCTATCGTGACACATTGCATCCTCCTGCGTTAACGATATTAATTATAATAGAACCTAGGCAGTGTTCATACAGGTGCTTAAAAACCTTGAAAATGCTTGGATTTGAATGTTGTCTTTTCAAAGTTTGAAAAATGCTTGAATTTTGGGTGAAGTGCTTGTAAATGCTTGGAAATGTTCATCATATTTCTCGGCAGTCCGACTCAATAGGATAATTAGAAAAATTGAAAAAAATTAAATATGTTTCCTTAAAAATCAAAGTTACACACTTGATCTGTTGGCTTTGCACGAGCCCTTACATTAGGTTGTTGTCATTCAAGAGCCGAGGACAGTGGTGCATCGGTCCATTATGCCAGGAGGAGGTTGACGTTTTAATAAACATTGGGATGGAAATTATTAGTCCATTATTGGACTTGTTTGTATTGTATAGGTCATGTAATGTATAATTTGTAATAGGGCTGGGCAATATGGGCTTTTTTTAATACCTCGATAGTTTTAGGCCATGCCACGATATATATCTCGATATTTTTGCCTTAGCCTTGAATGAGCACTTGATTCATATAATCACAGCAGTATGATGATTCTATGTGTCTACATTAAACATTCTTGTTCTTACTGCATTAATATATTCTCATTTTAAAATTTCATGCAGAGAGGGAAATCACAACTAAGTCAATTGACCAAAACTGTATTTATTAAACAGTTATTAAGCAGTGGCACACACATTCATGTCATTTCAAAACAGAAAGGGCAGGATTGTCAGAGACATTTTAAAACAAGCTCTGAGTGCACTTGTGTGCATGATGTCACGAAGATGACATCAAAACAACACTGAATTAAAGTACACTTTTTGTACAAAACGCCACTACAATAGTTTAAAACAAATAAAGTGCACTTTTGTGCATGATGTCAAACAAGATATTTCAATAACTGTCATATAAAAATGAGCTGCATAATAGGAAATCAAATAGTGTATGTCCTTTGCTATGTGGTAGGTTCCTTTGGACGTTATCTCCTTCTGTTATTGACTATTTTTTTCATACGGTGTTGATCTGGAAATGGTTGCCTCGGCGTTATGTTGGTGTGGCACTGAACAGAGATGTTGACATGCGGAGTATGCACTCTACATTCTTTAGCAAGTAACCTTTCAAATGATGCTACATATTAGCGGTAATGCTAATCGACATATTCCCATTTGAAGCCAAACCACCGTCAGACGATGGACCCCCTGCTGTTTTTCTTAGGAATTAATTCTTCCTTCATTTGTTACCAGATTCACACTTTCTTTCTCTCGTATTACCACTCGCACCACAGCTAACGTTACCCATCCCGGTGCCTCTCTGCTCCGCGAGGGCGTATACGTATCCGACGTATGTATGAAGGTGCGCTTGTTTTATGTCTCTGTGAAAAGGAGAGAGAACAAAGAGTGAGAAGAGCATGTATTGTAATGCCAGCAGCTAAAAGCAACTGCGTGAGAACGTATACTGGAATATCACGATATAGTCATTTTCTATATCGCACAAACACAAACCCGCGATATATCGAGTATATCGATGTATCGCCCAGCCCTAATTTGTAATATTTTTCACACCTTAGAGCTGAGGTAATATGAATAATTTTGTAGTTTTTACACAATGTGGTTGTATGGATTTCTTGCTCTATTATATTCGTTGTCTACTTAACTTGTCTGGCTACCTCAGTGAAAGCAATAGAAGTTAACTTTTGTCTTTTTGTTAATTTGTTATCATAGCCACAGTTAAAGGGTTAGATACGCTCAATGAAAGGTGACTGAGGTGTTGTGAAAAAAACAACATATTTTCCGTTGATTTATTATCCTTATATTAATGTGGAACAGTTTTCATAAAATAGTTAAATTTACATTTTGAGGGTGCGTGTATTTATATCACATTATGCAGTTTACAAGCACAAATACGGTGTGAATCAATCCATGCTGTTCGATGTCATTGAGTGCTGTAAATAGGAAAAAGAACAAGAAATTTGAAAAACAACACAAATGGAGACACGTTTGCAAACACCAATGACATTGAATTGTTTACAGAAACACTGCTTAATTTTCTATGCCCCATTCAGTTAACAATAACTGCTGGTTCAATGTTAGGCGTATGTTTTAGCAGATTTTCCGTATTTGTCCTACAGACAGCATTTGGTGACCTCTAACAACGAGGCTGTGGATTGCTTCACACTGGTTTTCGCCTTTTGAAGGTTACTGGAAAAACTGGAAAATTGATCTTGATAGTCCTTAAAAAGTGCTTGAATTTGACCATGGAAAAGGTGTACAAACCCTGCCTAGGGCCTGATTAATCTATTTTAAGTCGTAATACAATGATCAATGTTGACGGTCTTAATACAAGAACATTGTAACGTAAAATAGGGCAGGGCAGTAAATCAATATCAATAAAAAATGTGTTTAATAAAATGTTGGAAGTCGGAGCTGGGAATGGCGTCGGAGCCGAGTTGTGAGCGTTCCAGTTACAAGGTCGGAAATCAAGTTGGCCACAGCCACGAAAGCTGTTTTTGCACTTGCCTTGTCTGAATACATACAATTCATGGGGAAATATGCACTCTTTCTGCAACCTTCAAACATGGTAAATGAAGCATTGGTGTGTTTAGGGGGTGATACGTGCCACCCCTAAAATCTTACAGGCCACCCCCCTTAGATGTGAAAGGATTTGAAGCAGTGTTTTCTTTTGTTTTTTTAACTGTGGTACATGTACCACTCGGGCTCAATCTTCAAAATAGGCCACAGGATTTTCCCAAATTTACGTTTAAAACATGGATTAATACATTAGAATGTCCTCTGATCAGTATGGTCCACAGCAATTAGTTCTGACCACGTGACCACTTCACTTAAATAGGTGATGCACAGACTCATATAGCTACTGATTGGACAGCCAATTCAAACTCATGGTCTAATTCTTCCAAAACCAAGATAGAACTTTACAAACTGTGATACAAAAACACACAATTTGCCCATTGAGCTATGTGGACATTATGAAAAATATCTACTAGTACCACACAATTAAAATATAGACCAGTTTAATCCATTTAGTAGACCTAATGGGTAATACATGCAAAACACTCCACATTTGGACATGTTTGACGCATTTTAGTTGCTTGAGTGATAGCAAAAGAAAATGGATGGATAGATAGATAGATATTTCTGATGGATGACAAAACTTTTTTAGAGGTCAGGGAAGTAAACAAGGTAGGAATGGTTCACATACTCTTAATATTCAATGTTTATCGATTATACTTCATATTGTAGTGGCGGGCAATATAAAGCATGGTGTAAACTTTCGCATCACAACACTTGCGTAGGCGACGCCGTCTTCCCCCTGCCCCTGCAGCATTAAGTTAAAAAGTCAAAGTACCAATGATTGTCACACACACTAGGTGTGGCAAAATTATTCTCTGCATTCGACCCATCACCCTTGATGCACATATATACGAGCAATCTTTATCTGCATGCACATATCCGGTTGCCGGGCATTGTTTTTTGATTGATGAAGACCGATTATGAGCAGCCAGGTTCCAGACGTCCGTGGTCCTTCACTAAACTTAAGTCATTTTAGTTACAATATCTTTTTTTTACACGAACATGTTTAAAGGGGTTGCCTGCCAGCACAAGAACATTCATCTGTTTTGAACGTTGTCTCAATCCCACCAAAACAGATGCCATTACGAGCAGTGTAGAACGTTTAAATTAAATGAAATAAATGTAGTTACGCTACATGAACGTTACCATATATAAGCTTTCAACAATACATCGTAAATGGCTAATTTAGTGCGACAAAAATAAATCAGACGTGCTAATTACAGATATTTTAGAAGATGATTTCATTGTTTACATCCAGAGCAGCCATCTTTGAAACCAATTCGGGGTGAAAAAAGCTCTGACCTTCCAAGTTGGAAATCCAACCTCGAGGGACATTCCAGTTAAAATTCTGACTTGAATGGTACTTAAGGTACATAAGGTTGGTTGTATGAACAAAGGCACTCGGTAACTGAGCAAATCAGGAAGGGATCACAGATCAGTGGGGGTGACACGCTAACAGCCAATCAGGTAACTTATAAAACTATCAATTGTTTTTGCGTCATCTTGTCTTGCGGTTGATTCTTTGCATGGATTGAGAAGAGAAAATAAAAATGAGTGCTGTAGAAAGCGACACAATTGCCAATAAAACAGGCAGTTTAAGGGATTTTTAACAGATCATAGTCAGAATAAGTTGGTCGTATTCAATAATACCACACCACCTTAGCTGCGTTCATCCTGCAGCACAGCCAGCACTAAACCTGCAAAAAATAGTTTTTCTCAGGTTTCTCTGTGTACATTTTCAAATGTTTCACTATTTTGTTATAGTTTAAGCATTTCATACATATTCTTCACTTCTGTACCTTAAAGGCCTACTGAAATGAGATTTTCTTATTGAAACGGGGATAGCATGTCCATTGTATTTGTCATATTTGATCATTTCGCGATATTGCCATATTTTTGTTGAAAGGATTTAGTACAGAACATCGACGATAAAGTTCGCAACTTTTGGTCGCTAATAAAAAGCCTTGCCTTTACCGGAAGTCGCAGACGATGTGCGCGTGACGTCACTGGTTGTAGGGCTCCTCACATCCTCACATTGTTTACAAGGTGAGCCAGCAGCAGTAATTGTAATTCGTACCGAGAAAGCAACAATTTCCCCATTAATTTGGGCGAGGATGAAAAATTTGTTTATGAGGATATTGATAGTGAAGGACTAGAAAAAAAAACAGGCGAGGGCAAGTGAGAGCGATTCAGATGTTTTTAGACACATTTACTAGGATAATTCTGGAAAATCCCTTATCTGCTATTGTGTTGCTAGTGTTTTAGTGAGATTAAATAGTACCTGAAGTCGGAGGGGTGTGGCCACGGGTGTCTTGATGCCAGAGTCTCTGAGGGAAGCCACGCAGCTGCATGGACGGCGCAAGCTCCGCTGATCTCCGGTAAGAAGCGAATTTATACCACAATTTTCTCACCAAAAACTGCCGGCAGACATGTAGTCAGGATCCATGTTCGCTTGACCGCTCTGATCCATAGTAAAGCTTTACCTCCGGGAATTTTAAACAAGCAAACACCGGCCGTGTTTGTGTGGCTAAAGCTTCCCACCTCCATCTTTCTACTTTGACTTCGCCATTATTAATTGAACAAATTGCAAAAGATTCAGCAACACAGATGTCCAGAATACTGTGTAATTATGCGATTAAAGCAGAGTACTTATAGCTTGGATCGGGCTGGAAAATAATGTCTGGTACAACCCAAGACGTCAAACGCACGTGTCATCATACCGCAACGTTTTCAACACGACACTTAGTGGGAAATTTTAAATTGCAATTTAGTAAACTAAAAAGGCCGTATTGGCATGTGTTGCAATGTTAAGATTTCATCATTGATGTATAAACTATCAGAACGCGTGGTCGGTAGTAGTGGGTTTCAGTAGGCCTCTAATTTTAAGAGGTTATTGGTTAGTGTTCAGTGTGATTTTACAATTTTGTTAACACTATTTTCCATGGTTGTTTTGACTTTTCCTTTTCTTTCTGTCCTGATAGTTAAGGGTATTATAAATCCGAGAAAGGTTACATTTCAGATGAATTTTTTTAAATTTAATATACTTTTTTCAAGGTCCTTATTTTCAATAGATCGGAAAAAGTTTCAATAATTAACTATCGACCGATATAAAACACTAATATTGTGATACCGTTTTCAGCCATATAGCCATATGGTTTCGCTCAACATGTACCAACACATAGAAAACCTCCTGAGGCAATCATATCTTTATGACAGGTTGTACAATATTAGGTAATGCATACCATTCGTTGACTACCATAAATAATTTATTCCTAAATTGTTTTTTCCAGCACCTTTCTTTCTTTGTCACTGGAAGTTAACCTAATTTGAACATATAAATATAAATATACATGCATATTTGAACATGTAAAAGTCCCTTGTACCTCTTGATTTTGCAGGGGGCTGGAGTCTATCCAGCTGCAAAAAAACAAATTATTGACCCAAATCTTGTTGTTTTGACTGAGTTAAGTTGAGTCAACTTATACTGTCAAGTATATTACAATTCAAAACAGCCTAGTAACCTACTAAGTTATCAAATAAATAAATGTTCCTTGTTGGCGAGCAGGCATCTTTGATTTAATTGTTGTGCCTTTCATAAACCACAGAATGCACTTTAGCCCCAGTCACCATAAACTTGCAGCTCCTGTTGTCTATCAACCCAATCATACAGTATCTATGGGGACGGCGTGGCGAAGTTGGGAGAGTGCCCGTGCCAGCAATGTTAGGGTTACTGGTTCAATCCCCACCTTCTACCATCCTAGTCACGTCCGTTGTGTCCTTGGGCAAGACACTTCACCCGCCATCAGTGTGTGAATGGGTGACTGTGGAAATACTCTCAAAGCGCTTTGGGCTCCTTAAAAAGGGGTAGAAAAGCGCTATACAAGTACAACCATTTACCATATCTATGACTGAAAGTGTTGCCGGCCAAACTGAAAAGATATGACGTTCTGTCTTGACATATTAATTTACTTGCTAATTTACTCTTCTTAGCTGGTCTTAGCTGCAACACAGCTCCTGTTTACCTTCTGTTGAAGAAGTGTACAAAGCTTTTTTTTTTATTTCTTGTTTCACTACTCCACATTCAAGCGAGCTTACCAACGCAGTTAGCACCCCATAACGTTAAAAGAATGTTAGCTAATAGTTCTCCACTGGTTAGTTAGATCTAAACTTAGAATTCAATTTTGGAGAACATTAGCGCCGCATATTGAAACCTTCTGTTTTGTTTAACATACATGATGACCCGATATTTGGGCATTTTTCCATTGGTTAAAGAATCGTCCACATTGTAATCGTAATAAAACGGAAAATAATACAATTTTTAACACTTCTAATCGTCATATATTATATAAAATTGCTTATGTCGGGATATGCATTTTTGTCAAGATCTTACAACACTAATTGACACTTGATAAGACTTAAAATGTGTAACCTTGTCATATAAGTTGTCAAGGTTGTTCTTTTTTTGCAATAAGTTTGGCGAAAATTAAACCAATTAACTTTCTGCTGAAAAAGCCTTCATAGTCTTCATCCTTTGAGAAGCGCTTGCTTGTCAAAGTAGGGGCATGTTGTGTGTGCGAGTGTGTGTGTGTGTGGTTAAAGGCACATGCAACAGGAATACACAGTGATACATGGCCTTTCTGTGACATGGCCCCTCATGACAGAGTAAAACGCCTTTATGTGCTCGACGCCAGTCAGCGTGAAATGGATCGCCAGCCGTGGGTCTGTTGGACATTCTGCGCCTCTTGGCACTGTCCTGTCAGCATGGAGGGTGTGTGTGTGTGTGTGTGTGTATCTGTATGTGTGTGTGTAGCCTCGTCCAAAAGTCACACACACTGTTGTTGCGTGTCGGAGGAGTCACGCTGGGCGGCAGCATGTTATCTGGACAGGCCTCTTAAATATTTTAATGGTGCCACTTACAGACGGAAGTCGCCCTGAGCGGCTCAGCTCTGGTGCCCAGTGCACCCTCCAACCTCCCTCCACCCTGTCCTGCTGTGGCCATAACACCCTTCTTTCAAACACCAGTCATCTTCCATTAAATGACCCAAAGACACAAACTGTCAAGTCTGCCACTTTTTTAAAAAACCTTTTCACCCCAGGATGCAGACAGGAACCTCATAGCTTTTCACACAATCTGTCATTTATGTGAAAGTGTAACGTGCTGACCCTGAGCACAACTTAATCAATTACTTTGTTTCATAAAGTGAATGTTTTTATTTTCCCAGTTATGAGAACCCGAAAATGCATTCTTTCTGATTACTAAATGTCTCTTTGGGGGTTATTAATTCAGCAACATGAGCACACAGAGTGCATACCACATTTGACAGATATAGTCTGAACGTTGCTTAGAAGTTTCTATGCTGAATTAAATTGTCGTCTAACACAGTTGTCCCCAACCACCGGGCCGCAGAATAATTTTTTTATTTTTTTTATTTTTTTATTAAATCAACATAAAAAACACAATATACACTTACAATTATTGCACCAACCCAAAAAACCTCCCTTTTTCATGACGAAAAAATAAAATAAAAAAAATACATATCACCCGCCGGGCCGCAAAACAAATGATCAAACGTTGACCGGTCCGCAGCTACAAAAAGGTTGGGCACCACTGGTCTAACAGACAGTCTGGATTAGGGCTGGGCCATATGGACCAAAACTGATATCCCGGTATTTTTAGGCCAAGTGGCAAAAAAAACATGCAAAGTGTTTAGTTTAAACTCTCCACCACATGAGTGTTACTACCAGTATTCTGAAAATTACTTTTAAAAAGTAATTAATTATGGTTACTCATAACCAAAAAAGTAATGTAATTGCTAATGGAATTACCCTTTAACAAATAGAAATAATTACTACAGCAAGTCATTAAAGCGTTACTTAAAAAAATTAAAAAAAAAATCCTATTTGTCATATGCACTTGAGAAAAGTTTCAGATTGTGTGCCTTTAAAAGGTCATGTTTGTTACTTTTAGCAGTTAGCAGCTGCAGTTTGTCAACTCAGATAGCTGGTCTGTTTAATGTTCTCACTATTATGTTAGATCCACTATGGACTAGACTCTCACAGCATTATGCTAGATCCACTTGACGTCCATTGCACCGGTTCCCCTGGTGGGGTGGGGTCCATACATCTACGGTCCTCTCAAAGGTTTCTCATTGTCGCATTGGGTTGAGTTTTTCCTTGCCCTGATGTAGGATCTGAACTGAGGATGTCGTTGTGGCTTGTGCAGCCCTTTGAGACACTTGTGATTTAGGGCTATATAAATAAACATTGATTGATTGAGTGATTGTACCTCTTGTTAATAAAGAGATTGAATGTGCTTAGAGGGCTGTAAATGCAGTGTTTCACCCAGGGAATTTGTTAGTTAAGGTGGTGTCTATCCATGGGGTGTAAGGAACAGCGTAACTCGGCCTGTCGCCATCACGGCTATAGCTCATCGCTGCCACCCCAGTCAGGGGGGTGGCAATAGACTACAGACTGTGGTGACGTAGGCCGACTTCATCAATTTTTGGTTGTGTTTTCCGCTCCATATGCTGAATGCCGATATACTATACATATCTCAATATTTTTTCCGTAAAGTAAAAACAATACACAAAACAGCCCAAATTACCTGATATACTAAGTATGTCATTATTATGACTTAGTAAGTCAATATTTTAACTTACTAATTTACTAAGTCAAAATAATGACTTAATGAGTCAAATTAATGACTTGATTTAAGTAAGCTTTTGAAAAAAACTGTTAAAAGTGGGGCCACAGGCTGACATATGCTCAACTCATCATACTTAATTTATTACAGCATTTGGGAAGCCTGTAGTTGATTTTTATTATGTAAATGTTATATTTGTATCAACATGTGATAGCAGTGGCCCTGCTATTCAAAACTAGGCTGCTACATTACTAATGATTAATGTAACTATAGTGGAAAAAAATAGTACAGTAGCTATAGGAGAGACTATTCATCCCTGAACACCATGGAGTTCATGTAGGATTTATGATGCAGTTACATTATTATATCAACTATCAGAGACAGCTTCAGGAAACTCTTCATTTAACATAATGTCGTTTTTTGCTGCTTCAACACAGAAAAAGGTCAAGTGAAATAACTTAGTTGTTAACTGTAGGTCAATAATGCCAGTCTTTCTCTCAGACAGACGCACGCACACACGCACCGCACAATGAGCTAACGTCACACTAATTAGCCTACACCTCAAGGACTGTGAGCGAGCTGAGCTGCCGCTTATGTTTCTAGAACGTCAACGGGCTCATAGTGATGTTACTAGTAGTTGAGTTGTAGGGGACTGGGAGGTGTTTATTATACTTTGGGGAGAGTTTGCTGCCTTATGCTTACCTACTAAACACCTATCTGCTCACCCCACCGCAGAAGCACTGACTCCATGCGCTCTGAATACACACTGCTGATTGGCTGTTACCGCTCTGCGTGTAACCGATCAGATGGTTCTGTACTTGGGACAATGCTGGGTGCTGCAGAGACGTGCTGCAGAGGCAGAGGCAAAACGAAGCGTAGCAGCTTGTGAAGAGGTTAGTTTAGGAGGTGGCCCTCTGTTGTTTAGGCGGCCGCCTTAACAACAAAGCACTCCGGGAAACCCTGAAATGTTATTGTCCACAAATGGGGTATTATTTGGATTGAAAGCTTTTCACTTCAATAATTGATTTGTTGTACATTTTCCCATGGCACCCTGGAGCATTGCTGTCACTGCGTAATGTTGCCTCCTTCTATTTGATACCAAGTTAATTTTATTGTGGTGCTGGTTGTTGCTTTCATAAGTAAACATATATTTCCTGCATTGAACATACTGTGCTTCTGATGCTGTCTTGTTGACATAAAACCATATCAAAAATAGCGTGCCACGTTAGCTCTTGAGTGTAGCTAACGTTCTGATCTAGTACGAACTAGGGGAATCCGACTGTTTAAAGAATCTTGCATGTATGAATGCTTCCATAAAATTCAAACAAAGTGATGCAAAGGCCTGCGGCGGGTGTTCAGTTGTTGATTTCTACCCAGTGCTCTGAATGTCAGAAGAAATTCAATGAAGTGCAGTAAATGACAAGAGTAACTATCGGTTTGGCAGTATTGTGTTAAAAACATATCTATTTCTAAAATATACCAGTGTAACTCCTAATACCAGACCTAGTGTGGATTCAATAAAACTTGTTTTGATTTCAGTGTGTCTGACACTAAATACACGTTTTGTGTTCTTTAGAAATTTTTTTTTTTTTTTTTTTTTTTTTTTTTACTTCATATTCAAGTATATACAAGTGGTGTCCAAACTTTTCCATTCGACCGCATACTGAAAAATAAAAAATGCTGGTGGTAGGGATGGTTAAGGGATATGGTGCTTTTTTTGGCACTGACCAAATCTGGCCAGCCAATCTTACTCGGTATCACACTGCCTCTAAAAAGTAGCGGTTCGTGCTACCCCCGTCCCTTTTTTATTAACAGGCATGACGGGCATCCTCACAATGACATTGCTACATTTAGGAGCATGGGAGCATGTTCGGCAACGCGCAATCACAGAGTACTTACAGGCGGACAAGGTGTGTAGACAGAAAATGGAGAACGGACGCATTTTGGCTTAAAAACTAACGATAAAGGGGAAGTTATAACACTGAAACGTCCTCAGGAAGAGTTGCTTTAAGACCTGGCTAGCTAGGTAGTAGCTAACGTCAAGCCGCAGTCTGCATTGTTTTAGCTACTTCTAAATCACTAATCCTCGACTCCATGGCGACAAATAAAATATCATCCCTGCAGGACGAAGAATAGCTAAACATGCTTCATTACACACCGTAGCTTACCGGCGTCACAATGTAAACAAACGCCATGGGCGGATCTTCACCTGACATCAACTGACCAGAGCATCTATTAGTAGGCGGCGAGAAGGTATATTGTTGATGTGACAGATGTAAACAGAGGTCACAACACCAGAAGTATATTACTCAAGGTGGCGTGGCTATAAGATACAGTTGACACATGGGAAAAGTTTTCGCAGTTATAATGTTAGTAAATTAGTTTTTTGGTACAGAACATGGGACATGAAAGTGTCAAGAAGACAGCCAAAGAGGTTGGTCTATAAGAATAATTCTAACGGTAAAATATAGTGTATAAATGCCCCCAATTTCTTGGAATTTTAGTCTTCATTTTTAAAATTTGAAATGCAGCACTTCCTCCCAATAGACATTTTCCTTTTTTTCCTCAGTGTTACTCTTTTTTTTTTTAAAGGGTGTTTACATGCCTGAAGTATATACTGTATATATTTGTCAATGTAGTGCGCGCGTCTAGGTGCATAGAAATGTGCCGTCCCCTGGCCCACGTATTCTAAAATACTATTTCCAGAATGCGAGGTGTGCCGTACTGGATCAGTGCACACACACTAGCCAAACTTAAGGCAGGTCAGGTAAAGTGTGTTCTGATTTTAAAGATGATTGACATATCATCATACAGCTTATGTATCACACCAACAATGAACAGAGGCGTTTTGATGCGTGACCAAGTTAGCTGCGGCTACTTTTTCAGGCTTCTGATGGCCAAAATGCACAAGACAGCCTGTGAAGGTGTTTTAATTGGGAGAGTCCACTCTTGTGGTTGGAGATGTGTATTAACACCTTGCAGTAGTGAATGTCACAACAGCTATGGATTAATAAAATGGAAGCTACTTATGCAAACTCCCTATCCAAGATGGATATAAAAAGTCATTATTCTACTTAGAAAAACTTTCTCTTGATCCATTTTATTCAGTGTTCAGTGATAAACATTTTACTTCTTCAACCTGTATGTGACCTTAGTGCTGGGCGAGAGGGGCGTCAGCACCGCCTCTCCTCAGATGCTCGACTGGGCTTTAGCTGCATGGCTGTAGGCTACCAAGAAAAAAAAAAACAGCAAGAATCTGATGGTGGAAGTCTGCAGTCTTCATGCCTTGTTTGGCATCAACCACTCTTGCCGCACAATAACTCCATTTGCCCCCAAGACGCTCCGTGTGCATGGAGAGCTCCCCTTTGCAAGTGCTAAAGATACCCCCCGTGCCCTCCCGCTCCCTCGGGACCAGCACTTCCGTGCACGACTTTGGCCTCAGAAGCGCACATGACGCCGCCTAAGTTTAGTTGATTAGATATGCAAAGCGAGAGTTGGAGTCATTTGGCAGCGGAGTAAACAAACAGCCTGTTTAGTGTGACATCTGTGCTAAGTCGCCTGTCAGTGCTTGGGACGCCGTAACCCCTCAGGATATACATCCCATAGCTCACACGCCAACGAGTATCCACTGCACGCAGCCGTATAGATATATAGGTTAATGAACCTGCTGTCACGCACTGTTCTTTTTAGCTCTCAGAATACATGATCAGTACATTTTTTTATCAAAAGAAATACTCTCAAATAATCCACAGAGTAGAACCCAGAGAACGCTCACCCAGATAAATACATATGTGTGATAAAAATGTAATAATTCTAATACTGATAAGGGACTTGTTGGTCTAATGGTACACACGACTGCCTTTCGTGCAGACATAGCAGGATTGATTCCCTGCCAGGGCCATTTGATATGTCCACTCCATGGCTGGATAAATGGTAGCATTGCATTCAAAAGGCAGTCCTGGGTAAAAACCAAGCCGAACAAATCATGTGATTGACTGTACTCTGCATCCACATTGCAAGTTAGTAGTTGTGATATCTCTCAAATGATCTGAATGCATTAGTTTTGTTTTTTTTACAATTCAGTATTCTACATGTTCAAAGATTTTGGAGAACATTTTACAAAATATTGCGCACCATTGTTTGTTTGTACTGGACTACTTTACAATAACAATGCAGCCAAGTTCTGCTCTTACATATTTTGCCATATTTTTTCAAATAGGACATTTTTTTACAGCATACAATTATTTTGCCCATCATTCTCAATCCTGTGCATCTCCAAAGTATTCACAGTGCTTCATTTTTTTCCACATTTTGTTATGCTCCAGCCTTATTCCAAAATGGAATACATTATTTTTTTGCCCTCAAAATTCTCTATACAATATATTCCCCATAATGACAATAGGATTTTTTTCTTTTTTTTAAATGAAAACCACCGCTTCCCATTCAACCCGATGTTGCTTGAGAGGTGCTGCAAAGAGGAATGGGCAAAACTGCCAGAAGATAGGTGTGCCAAGCTTATGACATTATATTCAATAAGACTTGAGGCTAATCGCTGCCAAAGGTGCATCAACAAATTGTTGGGCAAAGGCTGGCAATACTTATGTACATGTGATTTTTTTATTTATTGATTTTTTATTTTTCATAAATTTGCAAAATGAAAAAAAATCATTTTCATACTGGAGTATTGTCTGTAGAATTTAAGGGACAAAATTAAATGCATTCCATTTTATTTTGGAATAATGCTTTGATAAAATATGAACAAACACAGGCGCTGTGAATACTTTCTGTATGCACGGTATGTGAGACAAGAACACAGATGTCTTTCTCTTTCCTGTGTGTTTTAATCCAATCAATCCAATCCACTTTAATTATATAGCACATTTAAACAACAAAAACGTTTCCAAAGTGCTGCACAGCCATGTTAAAACCAATATTTAAAAAAAACAATATTATGCACCACCATAATATTGTTTTTGTTTTTTAAATTAGCTAGTCCTCTATTACGACTATAAAACCCTCCAAAAAACATACAAATGCCACCAAAAACAGTAAGAGCATTGTAAGTGCGAATGTGTGAATAACTAGCAAAAAAAATAATGCTGTTCACTTTGAAGTAATTTTCAAAAATACTTATGAAGTAACAATAACCCTACTAAATACAGTGAAACAATTTTGCACATATGTCTTACAAATTTAATGTGTCCATGTTTTTTTTTCTTCTTCCAGGACCTCAACGTTTACCTGCAAGACAAAGTTTACATGGCCGGCAACTATTTCACCTTAGCAGATGTGCTCATGTATTATGGAATTCACCCATTAATAGTGAGTATTTTTGTGAACACAGTAGTTTTTGTGTTTAATGTTACCGTTCTAACAGCTTCAACCCCACCACAACTTTAGTCTGAAGACACAAAAAAGAGATCACATGTTGATGTCAGTGAGTTTAGCAGAGATGGATGGTCGTCATGCCTACGAGGCAGACGTCACTTTTATTTTGGACTCTGCGTGCCTTTTAACCTTAGGCACGTCGGTTCCAACTGCTCAATCTTTTAATGTTCACTTCACGCACAAGGAGACCTCACCATCATTAAGCCCGACTGATGATTGGAAGCGAGGATGTCAAATTTAAGTACTTTCCAAATCCAGCTCATTCGATGCCGATCCGAAGTTATATTAGGCTTACACTCACCTTTGCCAGTCCATGGTTAAAATGACATCACTGTTTCCGCTCTCTCTCTCTCTCTCTCTCTCTTTCACACCTAGGCGGACTTGACCCTGCAGGAAAAGGAGCACTACCTAAACGTAACGCGGTGGTTCAACCACATCCAGCACCACGCCGGCATCCGACACCACCTCCGTCCTGTGGTCGTGATTAGGAACAGGATTTACACCAGTAAACACCACTGAGGCTCCAAAAGTTATTAATTAAGGAGAATTTTTAACATCAGGATTCCCAGTTAAGATCTTTTTCAGTTATTTGCCACAATTGTAATTGTAAACTTTTTTAACCAGAATAAATCAAATAAACATGTTGAGAGGTGTCATAGGATTGCGTCCTAATAATAAATCCCCATTGCTGACATCCTCTCAGTCCTATTGTCACTGTTTAAAATAATCTGCAGGCGAAAATTAGTTTTATTGGTGTTATTTGTTTTGTGTGTGTGTGTGTGTGTGTGTGTGTGTGTGTGTGTGTGTGTGTGTGTGTGTGTGTGTGTGTGTGTGTGTGTGTGTGTGTGTGTGTGTGTGTTGTTTCGCAGAGAATGCGGTGTGATGACCAAACGATACATTTGCTGCTAACTTAATAAAAATGTAATTGACAAATTAACACTCATTGCTTAATTTTTGGTGTTGTTTAACTGGTAAAACACTTCTACTACACACTTGCCTAGATAGATGTCACTGAGTCAACGATAATCGCTAAATCAAACAAGGAATTAAAATGAATTTGCTAATTTTGCCGGCATTGATAAATCGTCTTTCGCTTTCAAACATGGTGCAAGAGGGTTCACTCTGCATCGCTGTCATTATCTGTATTTATTCAAAATTAAATGAACAGAGTCAATCTTCTTGTAATCCACAATCTTGGTCTTTGGGGCTGCTGGTTTACACACGCAGGATGCACCTATGCGGGTGAGAAACACCGCAAGCTAACAAAAATTAGGAAGAAAAAAGATGATTGATATTACAGCATCAAACCTAATAAGCAAGATAAGCCAGTCAACACAGACAAATTAACCAGTGTGCTGAATTTGTTGGAAAGTCAAGGCAACAAAACAAACTACCCAGTTTTTACAACTGAGTAAAAACTGCACTTCAAGATGTACAATTTTTGCTAACAGACTGAGAGTCCTTTTTATTTTGTTTGTTTACTCATTTAGCATAATTAAAGGTTATTGACATTCCAATTACAATGATAAAAAAATGTTTATTGCATTAAAAAGGGTTAATTGCATTGTTATATACTATTACATTAGTGCTTAATTTGCTCTCGATATATGCTGACAATAATATGGTTTATCGGATGTGAGATGTGGGACAATGCAGCAAAATTTATCGGCCCGGACCTTAATCAATACCATTCTACTGGCATTTGGCATTTCTACTGGAAAAACCAGGCACTACAGGGTGCTAGTTCCAATACCTAGTCAGAGGGGCGGTATAGCTCGGTTGGTAGAGTGGCCGTGCCGGCAACTTGAGGGTTGCAGGTACAATCCCCACTTCCGCCATCCTAGTCACTGCCGTTGTGTCTTTTGGCAAGACACTTTACCCATCTGCTCCAAGTGCCACCCACACTGGTTTAAAGACCTACTGAAATGTGATTTTCTTATTTAAACAGGGATAGCAGGTCCATTCTATGTGTCATACTTGATCATTTCGCGATATTGCCATATTTTTGCTGAAACGATTTAGTTGAGAACATCGACGATAAGGTTCGCAACTTTTGGTCGCTAATAAAAAAGCCTTGCCTTTACCGGAAGTAGCATACGATGACGTCACCGGTGTGAGGGCTCCTCACATCCTCACAGTTTTTATAATGTGAGCCTCCAGCAGCAAGAGCTAATCGGACCGAGAAAGCGACAATTTCCACATTAATTTGAGCGAGGATGAAAGATTCGTTTATGGGGAAATTTAGAGTGAAGGACTAGAAAGAAAAAAAAGTTTATTGCATTGGGAGCGATTCAGATGTTTTTAGACACATTTACTAGGATAATTCTGGGAAATCCCTTATCTTTCTATTGTGTTGCTAGTGTTTTAGTGAGTTAAATAGTACCTGATAGTCAGAGGGGTGTGTTGACGCCAGTGTCTGTGAGAAGTCACGAAGCTGCAGCAGGACAGAAGCTCCGCTGATCTCAGGTAAGAGGCGACTTTTTACCACCGAAACCTGCTGGTTGACAAGTGGTCGGGAACCATGTTCGCTTGACCGCTCTGATCCATAGTAAAGCTTCACCTCCGGGAATTTTAAACAAGGAAACACCTTGTGTTTGTGTGGCTAAATCGTAAAGCTTCTCACCTCCATCTTTCTACTTTGACTTCTCCATTATTAATTGAACAAATTGCAAAAGATTCAGCAACACAGATGTCCAAAATACTGTGTAATTACGCGATGAAAAGAGATGACTTTTAGCCGCAAGTGGTGCTGGGCTAATATGTCCCCTGCAACCAATAACGTCACAAACACGCGTCATCATTCTGCGACGTTTTCAACAGGAAACTACGCGGGAAATTTAAAATTGTAATTTAGTAAACTAAACCGGCCGTAATGGCATGTGTTGCAATGTTAATATTTCATCATTGATATATAAACTATCAGACTGCATGGTCGGTAGTAGTGGGTTTCAGTAGGCCTTTAAATGTAACTTAGATATTGGGTTTCACTATGTAAAGCGCTTTGAGTCACTAGAGAAAAAGCGCTATATAAGTATAATTCACTTCGCTTCAAGGGTTCTAAGCATGGCAAGCTAATGCGGTTAGCAATGACAAAAATAAACACACTAACCCTGTTGTTGTGTCTGCCAGTTTTACACTTCTCGGTCCCCTGTTTGCTGCCCTCGTTCTCCTCTTGAATCAACAGACACATTCTAAGATGCAAATACAGGAGATCTTCCTCCATTGTTTGCCAGCAAGTCTCACTCTGACCGATACCTTCAACGCAGCTGTGAGTTCACAATATTTTACATCTTGGTTGTGTGCATTAATTGTTTTCAGGCATAACTCGGATATGGCACAGGACCATTTTACGGGGTGGGGTGCGCACGCTCCATTGCCTCACTTTGTGTCACTTCCTAGGCACCAGTCATGTGGGCAGCAACGAGCAGTCGAACATCAGCCCCAGAGTCAAAAGATCAGACCGAGGCTCCTCGCAGTCCCACTAAGCACCGCTGTTGATGCTGCAGGCCAGGGAGAGGGCAGCGGGCTCACCAGCTGCCACACACATCCAAGCCAGCCAGACTAGGCTAGCCAAGCCCAGGCCGCCCCTGGGCGACAGTCAGCCACTGTGTGTCACTTCAACCCTCACACTCCTACAGGGCATTTTGAGGAGAGAGAAGGACGAAGGAAGGAAGGCGTCCATGGTGAGAGGAGAAAAGAGCACCCAGAGGCCGAAAGATCATTTTTTGATGTGAACAATGATCCGTGACCCCAGAAGGTGCACGATCTTAGTCAGAACCTGTGAAGGTATGATTATTTCCTTTGTGTTCTCATTGCAAATGATTTTAATACTAATAATGTCCTTTCTCTGGGCCTATGAGACGCACGACCCCCGGTTACGTCGAAGGAACTTATGACCCCTGCAATAGAATCCAGTGTGTAACTGTCATGCGTAATTAGGTTTTCTTAAATCCACCCAGAATACGAGCATTGTTGGGGGGGGGGAGAGGAGAGATGTCTGCCAAACCCCTTGTGTGTTTGTGGTGAAGTGTTATGAAGAAGATGTAAGGAAAGGGAAAATAGCTCGCAGTCATCCAAACAGGCCTTGTGACTCGACAGGACAGTTTGCGGTGTTGGGAGCCATTAAAGACGCCTTTGTCTCCTCGCTTGTATTAACATTTAGCGGAATGCTGGGCTGTCAAGATTGTTTGCCGCAAAAGTTGCCCCCGGACACATTTTCTAATTAATTAGTGATTCTAATGATGCAATAATTCCTTGTTTCGCTGCATATAACATGAATAATACGCTTAATGCATACTATCTGAGTTGAAAGTTTATTTTTTGACTTTAAACCAGCTATGGTAAATGATTTAAATGTAATGATAGAAATATTTACAATGCAATTTCCGTACAGTCCTTCAGCAATAAAAATGCAAAAAATAGTATAAACTTAGTTTATAATTTTGGGGGGAAAAAAGTTCTTACATTTTTTTTTTCTAAGTGCCATTATGTGTGTTTGTTTGTCATTGTGCACAATGCAAATATGTCATATTTATGACAAAAACAAACTTACCATATTTCCTTGAATTGCGGCCGGGGCGCTAATTAATTTAAAACCTCTTATCACTCCCACGCTTACCAAAGGCATGCAGTAAAAGTAAGCATGCGCTAATTATTTTAAAACCTCTTCTCACTCCAGTACTTACCAAAGGTATGCAGTAAAAAATTGAGTGTGATGTAAGCTTGGACCTTAAATCCTACTGAATAGCTCTTAATCTTCTTCCCTTTATTCGATTTCAAATTACCGGTATTGAAATCAACCACCTCCATTTTGAAAATGATGACAGGGGAAGTGTCACTCGTGACGTCACGAGTTTGACCAGGCGGTAATAGTAAGCATGCGCTAATTATTTTGGGAAGCGAGTTTGACCCGGCAGTAATTCAAGGCAGGCGCCTACTATATGCCCTGCGGCAATTCAAGGAAATACGGTATTCCAAAATATACATACCGTGTCATTCAGTTTTGCAACATTAATGAACATGTGAATTGCTAGAGATTTTTGGTTGTGTTTACTTTTAAAATGAGGTAAAACATGTTTTTTTTTCCATCATCAGAAGATCCCTCCTGTCACGCTCTGGGCCTCAAGAGTCAAGACCACGAGCAAAAATAAAAGCCCAATGATGAAAAGTTGCTGAGGTAGAGTAAATATGCAAACCTGTACTTTTATTTATTTAAGAATCTTTTTGTGAATGAAGGAATTTAAGTACACAGATAAAGTTTTTAACAAAAAAGCACAACAAAAACCGTAGACATCTGCGAATAAGAAGCATGCCCAGAAATGTTGGCAATGTCATAACTTTAGGACAAATTCCTCTAAATGTGCCAAAGCTGCATTCTATTGGGATCATGATTTATGAAAGGCTTTTTTGTTGGATGAGTTTAGCAATCACCCACCAGCCAAATTCTTAACCAAGACAATTGTTAAAGTATAGCTACAGTATGCATTTGTCTTGATCAGTGTTTTTTAATAAATGGTTAAACAAATCTTAACTATAATTCCAATGTAAAATAAAAGCACCTATTGCATTGCTATATAGCAAAAATAATAAATAAGAAAAAAATATGAGGATGAATAAATTCACAGAATAGAAAAAAATAATACCACTTTTGATAACATTTCCAAAATAAATATATACTACTAAAATTTCAGGTTTATTGGAGTGCTTTTAATAAAGAAAAAGATCATTAGAGGAAAACCATGCTTTTACCATGGCTTGCAGTAAAAGGAAATCACATAACTATATTTTTCTAAGTATTTGCACAATTTTAAGATCATAGGGGAATCCGAATAAGTGTATACAGTTGTCCCTTGCTACATTATGCTTCAAATATTGGACTGTCACTACATCACAGAACTTTTTAGGGAATACTGTCAAAGCATAATTTTAAAAAAAATGGTTCTAAATGAAACATTTTCAAACATAAAAAGGGCTTAATAAACTTAACTTGTAAATTTCTCTTTGGAGATGAATAAATATCTATCTATAAATATCCACACTAACATACTGTAAGTCACTAGATGAGACCAAACCAATCTGTGCCCGCTGTCCATTATTAGCCAATAGTGTTCTGTAGCCAATGAGTGGCTCAGCCTCAGGAAGCATTACGATATGGATTAGAAGAGTGGGAATGTGACTAAAGGGAGTTATTTCATGTCTACAGGGCTCTCATTTTGTTAAAAAACATTTAGACTGTCGTAAACAGTTTTTTTTAGCTATGAAAATATTTGATTTGTAATTAATGATTCCTACTTCATTTATTGCGGTCATGTTTGGAACCAACTAACAGCGGTAAACGCAGGAAGGCTCTAGTACAGTGGTTCTCAAATGGGGGTACTTGAAGGTATGCCAAGGGGTACGTGAGATGGTTTAAAAACATTCTAAAAATAGCAACAATTCAAAAATCCTCTATAAATATATTTATTGAATAATACTTCAACAAATTATGAATGTAAGTTCATAAACTGTGAAAAATAGTGCAATATTGCAATATTCAGTGTGGACAGCTAGATTTATGGGGACATGAAATTTTTAGAATTAAGTTCATGAATCCAGATGGATCTCTATTACAATCCCCGAAGAGGGCACTTTAAGTTGATGATTACTTCTATGTGTAGAAATCTTTATTTACAAACGTCGTTTCCATATGAGTTGGGAAATTGTGTTAGATGTAAATATAAACAAAATACAATGATTTGCAAATTTTGTTCAACCCATATTCAAATTGAATGCACTACAAAGAGAAGATATTAGATGTTCAAACTCATAAACTTTATTTTTTTTTTGCAAATAATAATTAACTTAGAATTTCATGGCTGCAACACGTGCCAAAGTAGTTGGGCAAGGGCATGTTCACCACTGTGTTACATCACCTTTTCTTTTAACAACACTCAATAAACATTTGGGAACTGAGGAAACTAATTGTTGAAGCTTTGAAAGTGGAATTCTTTCCCATTCTTTTTTTATGTAGAGCTTCAGTCGTTCAACAGTCCGGGGTCTCCTCGACCCCAAAAGGGACAAACGGTATAAAATGGATGGATGGATAGACTTACAACAGTCAAAATCATACATTGGCAATCAATAATGATTGTATTGTAATAAAATATGTATAGAAATTGTCACTGAACAAAAATCAACATTTTTAGTGTTTTAGTCGCAATGTCAGTATTAATGTACACACAGTGTCCTGATTGACTCTCAGCATTAAGGGTTGAAATTGAGGGTTAAATCACCAAAAATTATTCCCGGGCGCGGCAACCGCTGCTGCTCACTGCTCCCCTCACCTCCCAGGGGGTGATCAAGGATGATGGGTGAAATGCAGAGGATAATTTCACCACACCTAGCGTGTGTGTGACAATCATTGGTACTTTAAGTCGGGAATCAAAGTGTCAGCTTTATTTATAAGCTATTCTTATGTATGTAGTACAGCCTATAAGCTAAATCCTGGTTGGAAGGTGTCTGCTTTATGACGGAGTCAAGCATTGGCCACACGTCACCCCCACACGCTCCGTCAACACCTTCACCGCCTTGTGTTTTCCAATCACAGAAGATGGAGATCACCCAACCCTCCATTTGACACCGGCGCCACCACCCCTTTCACTGTTGTCATGAACATCAGGGAGAAGGCGTTGTGGAAACGCGCTAAGATGAGGGCAGCGTCTCTTGGCTGACTTATTCACTGGAATCATCAACAGCGAGTGGTGGGGAGGCCAGCGTTAGCATGTCATAAGCTCTTTTGACAGCGCTCATTATTGCGCCCTGACGCAGGGTGACAGTTGTACCATGCGCCCGTAAAGATGGCATCTGATTGTCTATTGCGATTACACGAGTGCACGAGCAAGGGCGTGAAGGACGTGAGGGGGGGGGGGACCAGCTTACCATGGTCCTCCAGGAAACGTGTTGATGGAAGCAGGCATTAAGTCTCTACTGAGGAGAAAAAGTGTTTTACCTGCATACTACCTTCCTTAAGTAGTGGCCTCCATTTTAATAGACGCCATGTTTCGATAAATCACCTCTTGAATAAGTATTACTTTGTTTCAAAGACCAAAAACAGCAGCACCTATCATGGTACGTAAACACTTAGCATTTCAGGCACCTGTCATGTGCTCGCTTCACAATGTTGTGTGTCGTGTCCATTTTTATCTTACAATTCTTGTCATTTTTGTATATATCTTTCTATTACTAGTCGTCTAAAAATATTAATGTTTGTATGTTGTTTTAATGAAATTATTTGAATTATGTTGATTATTTCATAGTAAGTAGTCTAATGGTTGTCAAAAAAAATTGTAAAATGATTACTTTAGTAAATCTAAGGGTTTTTTTTTTTATTTACAGGAGAATTATGTATATGTATAGCCAATATTTTATTGTTTAATAATATATATTTTTTCAAATGTGTCCCTCATCCATCAACAAACAAATACAATAAAAAAAAAAAGTGTTTTGTTTTTTTATTAAATCAATGCTGTTGTGTAATGCTTTAAATTACTAATCATTTGAATACTTGAATACTTTAGGAATTTATCTTTAAGTATTATTTACAGGAGAATTATGAATATGTATATATATTTTATTATTTAATAAAATAAAGTCCCCAATGATCCAAAAAAATATAATTTTTTAAAGTCCCGTTTCAATTAACACGTATCATCATATACATATATATATATATATATATATATATATATATATACATATATATATATATATATATATATATATATATATACATATATACACATATATATACAAATTACTTCTTTCTGTTTAATTTTATTTCAATATTCAGAATCGCCAAATCGGTCATTGTAATATGTATATACACAAATTATTGACAAATTATTTCATAGTTGATTTTTATTAATTTTATTGGTTATTTTTTTATACAATCATCAAACGTAGTTTATACATTTATATGTTTACAGTTTACAAGAAAATGAATACATATATTTATTATTAATTGGTATAAAGAAGAGTCCTGCCCGTAATAAACGTGTTTTCACAATTTTTTTAACGGTCCTTTTTAAAATCGACACTGTCCGACATGTATGTAGGACTTGAAAAAATGTGTTACATTTTGTGCAGGTTGACCTTATATTGTGTCCTGTCGTCAGTGCAGGAATGCATCTTGTTTGACCTGAGAGTATTAGTTCTCAAAAGTAAATGAGTCATAGGAACATGTTTGTGCAGTAACAAAAACTTCATATTCTTCTCTTTTTTTACTTTCTCAGAGCATCATACGTGACTTACATAAGGATCGCAGGTGTGCAGCCAAGCCAGACTTTATGAGATGCAGCCTCTCGGCTCATCAATCAGGGAGATGGGTGGCTGGTTCTGCACGTAAGGTGGCTGAGGTACATATGTGTGACCTGGGGCGAGGAGATTGCACAACCTCAAGTGTGTGTTTGTCGCTCTCTCCCCCGCACACGAGAATGTCCTTGAATTAGCCGCTCGCTCGCTTCTCTTCCCTTCTGTTCATTTACCTCAGCTGCTGCTCCTTTGCATATGTCTGCAAATACTGAAATCACACTTTAATTATACAACACAACTTCTTAAGTCATGCTAACTAGTGGTAGGTTCTTTCCTGTAGTTTCTCTTCTGCTCATGCTCGTTGTTTTTAACCCTATGCATGAAATTTGCAGAGCGGGATTTTTCCCCCAAAGTGTTTTTTTTTTACTCTTTAGGCATAAAAAATCATTTTGTGAGCACCTATATTTTTAAAAAAGTTTGTGAAATGTCTCGGTGAATAATATGCAAGAGTTAATTGATGAAATATATTTTTAAGAAAAAAACAGAACTATATTTGTATTGTTCTTTGACAGTATGTTCACGTTTTTTTTTAACCTAATCCATCCATTCATCCATCCATTTTCTACCGCTTGTCCCTGTTTTTGGTTGCGGGGGGTGCTGGAGCCTATCTCAGCTGCAGTCGGGCGGCCAATACTGTTAAATATATTCCAAAAATATTGAGCCTCCTGACCTAACTTAATGAAAGCATGATAAGACTAACATCCACTAAATATTGATGTATTCTCATACAATAACTAAGTTTTAATTCTGACATCAAATCATTGTTTTAGCATGTAATATTAAAAAAAAAAACAGGCTTCCCTGCTTGGGCTGCTGCCCCCACGAACTGACCTCGGATAAGCGGAAGAAGATGGATGGATGGATGGATTAAAAAAAACAATAATGTTGTAGCAGTTCTATTCAATAGCAGTCAAATTATAGCCCGCAACACGTTAGTTGCAATTTCCTTTTAACACAAAATCAATTAGGTGGTGTAAGGCTGCAACAGCAAATGTGCATAATTACACTTTGTTGCAAAAAGTAACTAAAACAAATATAAAAAGAAAAACAGAAAACAAAGGTAGGTATGAAAAACACTTTTCTATGTATTATTATCCGTCTGGAACGGACTAATGCTATGTTTAATTTGAAGTGGCATGCTATTTTTTTTTTTTTTTGGCGACACCTCGTGGCCACAATAATTAATTAAGTTAATCTCATGGCGCATTGAGTCGGAAAATGCGGACACGTTTGTTACTGGATACTTACTAATACGCTTCTGCCTGGGAGACTTTGTGTTTATTATATGCAACTATAATTTTTTTATATTTGTTTATGTTGACAAGTGTGTTTTAAACTGCAATATTGTTAAATTAAAGGCCTACTGAAACCCACAACTACCGACCACAAAGTCTGATAGTTTATACATCAATGATGAAATATTAACATTGCAACACATGCCAATACGGCATTTTTAGTTTACTAAATTGCAATTTTAAATTTCCCGGGAGTTTCTTGTTGAAAACGTCGCGGAATGATGACGTGTACGCGTGACGTCACGGACTGTTAGGAAATATAAGCGCTGCGCACACACACAGCTAAAAGTCGTCTGCTTTAACCGCATAATTACACAGTATTTTGGACATCGGTGTTGCTGAATCTTTTGCAATTTGTTCAATTAATAATGGAGAATTCAAAGTAGAAAGATGGAATTGGGAAGCTTTAGCCTTTAGCCACACAAACACACGGTGATTCCTTGTTTAAAATTCCTGGAGGTGAAGCTTTACTATGGATCAGAGCGGTCAAGCGAACATGGATCCCGACCAAATGTCAACCAGCAGTTTTCGGTGAGAAAATTGTGGTAAACAGTCGCCACTTACCGGAGATCAGCTGAGCTTGTGCCGTCCATAATGCTGCCGTCGACTTCCATCAGACACTGGCCTCAAGACACCCGTGGATACACCCTTCCGACTATCAGGTACTATTAAACTCACTAAAACACTAGCAACACAATAGAAAGATAAGGGATTTCCCAGAATTATCCTAGTAAATGTGTCTAAAAAAATCGGAATCCGTCCCAATGCAATCGCATTTTTTGGGGGTTTTTTTCCCTAGTCCGTCGCTATCAATATCCTCAAACACGAATCTTTCATCCTCGCTCAAATTAATGGGGAAATTGTTGTTTTCTCGGTTGGAACAGCTCTTTTTGTTGGAGACTCCCATTATAAACAATGTGAGGATGTGAGGAGCCCTCAACGGGTGACGTCATCGTCTGCTACTTCCGGTAAAGGCAGGGCTTTTCTATTAGCCACCAAAAGTTGCGAACTTTATCGTCGATGTTCTCTACTAAATCCTTTCAGCAAAAATATGGCAATATCGCGAATTGATCAAGTATGACACATAGAATGGACCTGCTATCCCCGTTTGAATAAGAACATCTCATTTGAGTAGGCCTTTAAGGACACATAATAAACATTTCTGGCTTGTGTGCTTAGCTGTTGTGTAGCCGCTAGTAACCTATGGCCTCCCATGTTTACATCTGTAAATGACTACTAAAGTACAAGAAAAGACCAACCTTGTGTGTTTATCGGAAGGACATCTACATGTTCACAGTCTGTCCAGCTTTGTTGTATGGGAGATTTTGTATCCAAGCTGATACTTGTCTTTTTGCTGCTGTCGGACCAATATCAATATGAGTTCGGGACACCCTTACTAAGTCTAGCAACAAATGCGCTAAATTGGCAACACCAGTGGCTCCTGCTCCGTCAGACCAGGTGCATTTCATTGTGTTTATGAACAAGGGCGACTGGTAGCATCATTTATTTCTGAAACACAACACATTCATAAGGCAAAAGTACATTTTGTAGGTCACATGCAAGGCTAAAGATGTTTAATAATTTGCCAGACCACGTTGACTTCTATCATTTACAATCCTTGATTCAAATTAGCCGTACATTTATAACCACCACCATAACCCAGCCCAGTCTGCTCCCTCCAACCCCACAGGTCATGTCACTTAACTTCAGCCGGCCCGCCTGCTCTAATAGGTTCTGATAGGGCGCCTCCAGGGATGTTGACTTCTCACTGAGAAGTGATACTAAAAGTAATTGCGGCTGAAACCTTGTGAGTGGAGGGGGTGTATTTGAAATAGTATTATTATGTAGGGGGTGGGGGATCCTAGGTGGGCAGAGAGCACTGCCCTCAGCCATTTCCTGTAATGTGACCACCATGGGAAAAAAACCCACACACAGCAACAGTCTCCTTAATTTGCATATTTCTCATCTGCATACGTCACCGCCTTGTGAATTTTTATCCCCTGTCTTTTAATATTATAGTATAACGGCTTTTAATTTGAGACGACTAATTTATTTAAACCTGCAGTTAAATGCAATGTGCCTCATTTGCCTAATGAATGAATAAAACCAGGGGGGCTCGCTGGTTATTTGAACATAAACACTTTCATTGGATTGAATAAGAATAGTTCTTTTCAATGACCTGTCTTCTGCAGACAATTTAAGACTCTGTTGTAAACTTTCACCTTTTAAATCCGGTTTTAAAAGTTATCTAATCCTAAAATTCCCATAATCGCATGTGGTTGCATTTCCCTTTAATAGGCTTTGCGCACACTTCTGGGAAGCGCCACGCCACATCTACCAGTACTCAAAACAAACTTTCTAGTCTTCTTGCAGTGGAATAATAAGATGCATTCAACAACAAAAAATAGCCTTTTCCAACAAAGTTCTTAGAATAAATGGGATGTTACATTCACAGAGTTTATTATGTAAGATTGTTTCCAGCTCTGCTGCCTCATACTGATTATAAAAGCAATCACTTACTAATTACAGGATATGTCCATAAAATGAAACCAAATAATGCAATGTTTATCTATTTAGACATAAAATGTACAGTTGGGAGCGTTTTATAATATTTTTTTATGAACCATACAGTGCATTTTCAGTGACTTTTGGGGTTTACACCGTTCATATAGTGGACGAAGGCGCAGCTTCAATCTGGTTAAAACAGACCACAAATCCCCTTTCACACACAAGCGTCTTTTTGGTCAAACTTTGTGGATTAAAATTACTATCAAATGCTGCAGTGTGACATAGAAATGAACATCCGAAAAAGCTCGGAGAGGTTTAAACGGCCGCCGTCTTATATATATATATATATATATATATATATATATATACATATATATATATATATGTATATATATATATATATATATATATATATATATATATATATTGTATATGTATAGGAGTGGGACCTAAAAAATTTACTTCTTTCCACTCCCTTTTGAGCCAATCTTGACATCTATAAAAGATTAGTCACATCTAATGTTTACAATGTAGGTGTAAATATAATGTAAATATATATTTCTTTTGAATTGTATGTCATTCTTTTTTTTTGTTTGCATGGCTCAAAATAAACCATTAATTCATTCATTCAAATGTGTTAGGTATTTATGGACTATCGCGATCAACTGTCATTAAAACTAAGGAGTATAGATATTCATGACAGCCAGAGTGGTCATTGATTCTGTGCCGTTTTAATATCTTGTATGAATGCATCATAATAATCCCCTCAATTCTCCCCAAAAACAGATTAACTCGCATGAATTTAAAGACAATATAACATACATTCATTAACGTGGATTCATAAGCAAAAGTGCAATATATTTATCCGTACAGAAATCTACTTATTTATAGCTGCACCTTATTGGTATTTTATCCTGCACTACAACAAGCTATTACAACAAAAGATGTAATAAAAGGAAGTCTAAGTCTAGTCTAAGTCTAATTAAACAGACGGAACTCGAAAATTAGCAGAGGACCTCTACCTATATTGCACAACGACAAGGTTTAAAAAGCCTGGATCAAAACCCAATTTTAGTGAAGACATTGAAGCAGGGGGTCCTTCTGTACTTCAGTTTCAGGGTACTTGGCCTGGATAACATTGAATACCACTGGTTGAGATGGTATTGATGTGCAGACTTGAATGAGTTTTGCTAGACTATTCTCTTGCTGCTATCTTTTTTGTTGGAGTTTTTCCTTCCACATGTTTTCATTCCGCTCAGCTTCCTGTATGAATATGCCACGATATACAGCAGTCTGTGATCAGCTTGTGTAACATTGACCTTTGGGACTTACCTGTCCTTACTGTCTTCTGGACATTTGTCAAGTCAGCAGTCTTCCCCGGGATTGTGTTGCGTAATAATCCAGACTGAGAGAGCATTTTAACCTTTGCTGGTGTTTTGAGGTATTGAGCTGGGTGTGACACCATGGCTTTTCAATGGTAAACCTATATTCCCATTTCCTGAGATGCAAAATTAGGCTTTCATATCGGCACGTAAGATATAGTCATCCATGGAACAAATACCAAAAAATTATAGCGGTCAAACAATTATTTTTTTTAAATCAGATTAATCACAGGGTGGCTGTGGATTAATTTACAAAGAAACTAAAAAGAGTATGTATGTATGTGTGTGTGTGTATATATATATATTTATATATATATTAAAGATAATTGACCGCTATAATTTTTTGGGTATTTTCTATCCTTATATATATATATGTATATATATATATATATATAATATATATGTGTGTGTGTGTATATATATATATTGTGTGTATATATATATATAGTATGTGTATGTATGTATGTGTGTGTGTGTATATATATATATATATATATATACACACACATACATACATACACATACTATATAGTAGTATATGCTTGTCTCAAAGATTAAGCCATGCAAGTGCAAGTGCAAACGAGTTTGACAGTGAAGTCAAATATATATATATATATATATATAGTATACATGTATATATATATATAATGTGTGTGTGTATATATATATATAGTATATATGTGTATATATGTGTGTGTGTATATATATATATATATATAATATATATATATATATATAATATATATATCCCTCCATTTTCTACCGCTTGTCCCTTTTGGGGTCATTGGGGGCGCTTGTGCCAATCTTAGTTACAATCGGTCGGAAGGCGGCGTACTAACCCCTCTACCACCAATCGACTTGCAACAAAGAATAACTTTAACATTGTTTTTTAGTCTGTAATAAAAAATTCAAAAATATATTCTGAAATAAAAAAAAAATGTCAATCCTTATTCATCCATCCATCCATTTCCTACCGCGTATTCCCTTTTGGGGTCGCGGGGGGCGCTGGTGCCTATCTCAGCTACAATCGGGCGGAAGGCGTGTACACCCTGGACAAGTCACTACCTCATCGCAGGGCCAACACAGATAGACGGACAACATTCACACTCACATTCACACACTAGGGCCAATTTAGTGTTGCCAATCAACCTATCCCCAGGTGCATGCCTTTGGAAGTGGGAGAAAGCCCAAGTACCCGGCGGGAACCCATCCAGTCAAGAGGAGAACATGCAAACTTCACACAGAAAGATTGAACCCAGGACTACTCAGGACCTTCGTATTGTGAGGCAGATGCACTAACCTCTCTTCCACAGTGCTGCCATATCATGGCGCAGTGAATAGAGTGGCCGTGCGCAATCCGAGGGTCCCTGGTTCAATCCCCACCTAGTACCAACCTCGTCACGTCCGTTGTGTCCTGAGCAAGACACTTCACCCTTGGTCCTGATGGATGCAGGTTAGCGCCTTGCATGGCAGCTCCCTCCATCAGTGTGTGTGAATGAGTAAATGTGGAAGTAGTGTCAAAGCGCTTTGAGTACCTTGAAGGTAGAAAAGCGCTATACAAGTACAACCCATTTATCATATATATATATATATATATATATATATATATATATATAATGTATGTATGTACAGTGAGGTCCACAAGTACTTGCACACCCTGCAATTTTGCAAGTTCTCCCACTTAGAAATTAGGGAGAGGTCTGAAATGTTCATCATAGATGTATTTTCACTGTTAGAGACATAATCTAAAAAGGAAAATCCGGAAATCATATTGTAAGATTTTTTTATATCGTTTATTTGTATGTTACTGGGGTTCATAAGTATTTGCACACATGAGAATCAGCAAGAATTATGACTCTCAAAGAGCTGTCAGTTTACCTTAAAAAGTCCACCTTGACCCCACAACTAATCACCCACCCACCACCCCTTTGAGCTCATTAAAGTCACGTGTGCAGCCCACAGTCAGTCAAGGTCCAACTGCTACCATGGGTAAGACACTGTCAAAAGAGGCCAGAGACAAAATTGTAGAGCTCCAAAAAGCTTGGTGAGACTAGATCAGCTGTTCCAGCAATTGTTAGAACGTGGAAGAGACTAAACATGACTGATCATCTACCTCAGACTGGGGCTCCAGGTAAGATCTCTCCTCGTGGGGCATCACTCATGATAAGAAAAATGAAGAATCAGCCCAGAACTACACGGCAGGAGCTGGTGAATGACCTGAAGAGAACACTGTTTACAAGGCTACTATCAGTTTAGTGGTTTAAAATCATGCATTGCACAGAAGGTTCCCCTGCTTAAGTCAGCCCATGTCTGAAGTTTGCCAATGGCCATCTGAATGATACAGAGGAGTCATGTGAGAAAGTCCTGTGGTCAGATGAGACCAAAATATAACTTTTTGTTATAAACTCCACTCGCCGGGTTTGGAGGAAAAAGAAGGATGAGTATCATCCCAAGAACACCATCCCTACAGTGAAGCATGAGGGGGGAAACTTCATGCTTTGGGGGGGCTTTTCAGCACAGGGACAGGACGACTGCACTTTATTAAGGAGAGAATGGAAGGGGTCATGTATTGAGAGATTTTGGCCAAAAACCTCCTTCCCTCAGTCAGATTATTGTAGATGGGTCGTGGCTGGGCTTTCCAAAATGAAGCACACATCCAGGATAACAAAGGAATGGCTCCATACCAAACATATCAAGGTTCTGGAGTGGCCTTGCCAGTCTCTAGATCTAAATCCAATAGAAAATCTTTGGGAGGGATCCGAAACTTTGTGTTGCTAGGCAACAGCCGGAAACCTGACAGATCTCGAGAAGATTTGTGTGGAGGAGTGGGCCAAAATCCCTGTTGCCGTGTATGCAAACCTGCTGAGGAACTATAGGAAATGTTTGACCTCTGTAATTGCAAACAAAGGCTTCTGCACTGAATATTAACACTGATGTTTTCATGAACACATTTTTCTTTTTTATGCATTCTAAATAATAAATATATGCGACCAAAAATCTGCTTACAATGGATTCTATGGGAGTCGCTCTATTTTTAAAATACATCCAATCACCTCCATTAAGGTTTGATATACAAACCCCGTTTCCATATGAGTTGGGAAATTGTGTTAGATGTAAATATAGACGGAATACAATGATTTGCAAATCCTTTTCATCCCATATTCAATTGAATGCACTACAAAGACAACATATTTAATGTTCAAACTAATAAACTTTATTTTTTTTTTTTTGCAAATAGTAAATAACTTAGAATTTCATGGCTGCAACACGTACCAAAGTAGTTGGGAAAGGGCATGTTCACCACTGTGTTACATCACCTTTTCTTTTAACAACACTCAATAAACGTTTGGGAACTGATGAAACTAATTGTTGAAGCTTTGAAAGTGGAATTCTTTCTCATTCTTGTTTTATGTAGAGCTTTCGTGTTGTTCAACAGTCCGGGGTCTCCACTGTCGTATTTTACGCTTCATAATGCGCCACACATTTTCGATGGGAGACAGGTCTGTACTGCAGGCGGGCCAGGAAAGTACCCGCACTCTTTTACTACGAAGACACGCTGTTGTAACACTAATACACCCCCATACCATCACAGATGCTAGCTTTTGAACTTTGCGCCTATAACAATCCGGATGGTTATATTCCTCTTTGTTCCAGAGGACACCACGCCCACAGTTTCAAAATATAATTTGGAAATGTGGACTCATGAGACCACAGAACAATTTTCCACTTTGCATCAGTCCATCTTAGATGAGCTCGGGCCCAGCAAAGCCAGCGGTGTTCCTCGGTGTTGTTGATAAATGGGTTTTGCTTTGCATAGTAGAGTTTTAACTTGCACTTACAGATGTAGCGACGAACTGTATTTAGTGACAGTGTTTTTTTTAAGTGTTCCTGAGCCCATGTGGTGATGTCCTTTACACACTGATATCAGTTTTTGATGCAGTACCGCCTGAGGGATCAAAGGTCCGTAATGTCATCGCGTGCGTGCAGTGATCTCTCCAGATTCTCTGAACCTTTTGATGATTTTACGGACCGTAGATGGTAAAATCCCTAAATTCCTTGCAACAGCTTGTTGAGAAATGTTGTTCTAAAACTGTTTGACAATTTGCTTACAAATTGGTGACCCTCACCCCATCCTTGTTTGAGAATTACTTAGCATTTCATGGAAGCTGCTTTCATAGCCAATCATGGCACCCACCTGTTCCCAATTAGCCTGCACACTTGTGGGATGTTCCAAATAAGTGTTTGATGAGCATTCTTCAACTTTATCAGTATTTATTGCCACCTTTCCCAACTTCTTTGTCACGTGTTGCTGGCATCAAATTCTAAAGTTAAGAATTATTTGCAAAAAAAAAATGTTTATCAGTTTGAACATCAAATATGTTGTCTTTGTAGCATATTCAACTGAATATGGATTGAAAATGATTTGTAAATCATTGTATTCCGTTTGTATTTACAACTAACACAATTTTCCAACTCATATGGAAACGGGGTTTGTACATGCTGTAAGTATGTATGTAATGTAGTAACGGGCACATTTATAATACGATTTAATATTTACGCATTTTGATTATTTCAAGCATATGCGGCGCATTAATTTTTAAAAACGCGACACGACGTTCCCTTTTTTGTTTGATAACATCGCTGACTAATACTCTCTGCACAATTTATGAGAGCCAACAAACAAAATAAAACACGACTTACTGAACAATGTCTGCTGTCGTTAGGATGCCAACTCATTCCCGTTTAGATGAAAAATGACTCATAATCCTCACGAAGAAAAGGGGGATGTTGTGTTGTTCTCGCCATTCCCAGTATTAAATTGGCTGTCAGAGTGTACCAACTTGTCGGAATACGTCCTCATCCTTCTACAATCCAGGTGAGAGGCATGATTTATGATCAACAAAAAACTTTCACAAACATGGAAACGGGAAGCAGCTCATCAGTCGATGTAAACATAGGCACACATGCTAGTGACCACGGGGCTGCTATAAACAGTTTGTTTGTGTTAGCGCTTATAACAACAATATCACTAATACTTAGTTAATATTTAAATCACGAAATGTAACTGACGTATAGCTGGCGTTTTTGGATGGTAATTTTTTGGATTTTGTTGTAGGAATAGAGGACCTGTCATTGGCTATATTGTAAGTGGACTTTTATTTACGTTTATTTACAAGTTACAAAGCATAAAATAGACCTGTCATGACTTTCATAATAATTGTGACCCGGTTTGGTGGCTGCAGGATTAGATCTCTGCTTTTTGCAGATGATGTGGTCCTGATGGCTTCATCTGGCCAGGATCTTCAGCTCTCCCTGGATCAGTTCGCAGCAGAGTGTGAAGCGACTGGGATGAGAATCAGCACCTCCAAGTCCGAGTCCACAGTTTTTGCCCGGAAAAGGGTGGCGTGCCATCTCTGGGTTGGGGAGGAGAGACCCTGTCCCAAGTGGAAGAGTACAAGTACCTCCGAGTCTCGTTCACAAGTGAGGGAAGAGTGGATCGTGAGAGCCACAGGCGGATCGGTGCGGCGTCTTCAGTAATGCGGACGCTGTATCGATCCGTTGTGGTGAAGAAGGAGCTGAGCCGGAAGGCAAAGCTCTCAATTTACCGGTCGATCTACGTTCCCATCCTCACCTATGGTCATGAGCTTTGGCTCTCATAAAGTGTGCAAAGACAAAGTCACCGGTACAAGCGTCGAAATGAGTTTCCTCCTCCGGGTGGCAGGGCTCTCCCTTAGAGACAGGGTGAGAAGCTCTGCCATCCGGGGGGAGCTCAAAGTAAAGCTGCTGCTCCTCCACATCGAGAGGAGCCAGATGAGGTGGTTAGGGCCTCTGGTCAGGATGCCACCCGAATGCCTCCCTAGGGAGGGGTTTCCGGTACGTCGGACCGGTAGGAGGCCACGAGGAAGACCCAGGACACGTTGGGAAGACTATGTCTCCCGGCTGGCTTGGGAACGCCTCGGGATCCCTCGGAAAGAGCTGGATGAAGTGGCTAGGGAGAGGAAAGTCTGGGCTTCCCTGCTTAGGCTGCTGCCCCCGGGACCCGACCTCGGATAAGCGGAAGAAGATGGATGGATAGCGCAGTTTCCCTTTAACACAAACATACACACACTAATTAGGTTTGTTGTCAGATAATGAGATACTGTATAAGGTTTAGCTACTAGCGTCATTGAATGTATGTTACATTGTAATCACAAGACTGTAAATTGGTAATTCTGTCTCAGTTATTGATTTTGTGTAGGCGCATGCAATCTGGCCGTGAGTGTTACATGAACACCAGCCAAATGTTTATTAGATATAATTAGTAATTATGTAAAAAAAAATATTTATATATGTTTTGGGTTTTGGAAGCACTTCACGGAAAATAAAACTTGCATAATACTTTATATTGGTCACCTTTTCCATCTTGTTTGGTCGTGCCGAAATTTCCCATAGAAACATGCTGTTTAATTGTTTATCCATATTGACTTGTTTGGTACTAAAAGCTGTCACTACCGGATTTACTTACTGAAAATGCAAAGCCAGAGGGGTTTCAGAGATTTTGCACTGCAGATAGGTTAATTGTGTTAACATTTTTAATCAGGTTATTAATGATGATCGGTAAGGTTAGATTACTTGAAGTAAACTTGTTTTTGCAGCCAGCAAGATCAGGATATCCATTGAACATACAGGAAAAAGAAAAATCTTAGACCTGCAATACAAACATTTGGTGGGATAAAATGATAAATTACACAAAAACAAAACCATCCATCCATCCATTTTCTACCGCTTGTCCCTTTTGGGGTCACGGGGAGGGCTGGAGCCCCTTTCATCGCCAACACAGATAGACAGACAACATTCACACTCACATTCACACACTAGGGCCAATTTAGTGTTGCCAATCAACCTATCCCCAGGTGCATGTTGTTTTGGATGTGGGAGGAAGCCGGGGTACCCGGAGGGAACCCACGCAGTCACAGGCAGAACTTGCAAACTCTACACAGAAAGACCCCGAGCCCGGGATTGAAGTCAGGACTACTCAGAGGCAAAAAAGTGAATAATTCGCATTGGAGCGTTAATATTGACATATTTCAACCTATGAGCAATGGATCTTTATGTTTTATTTAATAAAAGGAGAACAATTTGTTCATGATACAGTGAAACTTCGATTTACCAACATAATTGGTCCTTGTAAATAGAAAAGTTTTGTATATTGAAGCAACTTTCTCTATATTTGACAATATGAATAATGTATTCCAGCCTTGCTAACAGTCCATATTTTAATACAAGTTTGTACACTTTGAACCCAATACAAAACACTACACTAGTGTACATCATGTTCCCACATGACAATTTGGACTTTGTTTATTGTTTTCCAGTGTTTGGTATAATTTCCTGTGCTGCTGCTCTTGTTTTGATACAATAGTATTTACTGTTTGCTGTGGTTAAAGTCTATCAGGTCGACCCGTTGCTTCTTGTTAGCGCTAAATTATTGTCTTTTGTCAATGTGCATGTGTTACTCTGCTGCCACTACGTGCCTTGCACTAGCCTTTTATTTCTGCCACTCTTGATTTCAGTAAATTATTTTACTTGCACATTGCTGCCTGTCTCTGCATCCCGGGGTCACACCCTCGGCCAACATGTGAGTCTGTGACAGTGTATATCAAACATAACAAAGGGCTGATGCGTTAACTTTCTATTTAATAACAAAGTCAACAAAATCCTCTTATGCGGTCACCCTGCCGACACGCACACACACTGTCTTTCGCCACGTGGTGCACCCACGGTTTGAAATCTCAAAAACGCTAGACTTTAACATCCAGGTTGCTACAATGATTAACACTAAATTGGCCCTAGTGTGTGAATGTGAGTGTGATTGTTGTCTATCTGTGTTGGCCCTGCGATGAGGTAGCGACTTGTCCTGGGTGTACCCCGCCTTCCGCCTGATTGTAGCTGAGATAGGCGCCAGCGCCCCCCGCAACCCCAAAAGGGAATAAGCGGTAGAAAATGGATGGATGGCCATAGTGTGTGAATGTGAATGTTGTCCGTTTATCTATGTTGGCCCTGCGATGAGGTAGCGGCTTGTCCAAGGTGTACTCTGCCTTCTGCCCGAATGCAACTGAGATAGGCTCCAGCACCCCCCGCAACATCAAAAGGGACAATTGATTGATTGAGTGAAACTTTTATTAGTAGATTTCACAGTACAGTACATATTCCGTAAAAGTGACCACTAAATGGTAACACCCCAATAAGTTTTTCAACTTGTTTAAGTCGGGGTCCACGTTAATCAATTCATGGTAGAAGCGGTAGAAAATGGATGGAAGAAGAAGAAATTCCCTTTACCATGTCGGTTATTCTTCTTTGGAGAAGGGAGGGTAAAAGGGAGGCATTGTTGACAACGCTGTGGATACCTTCTAAATGTTTCAAATCACACATCGCTAGCTAAACTAGCCTTCCTCTTGTGTTAGATTTCTGTTACCATCTCTTATGTTAACGGGTCGGTTTTGACCCTTGTCTTAAATCAGCTGTAAAATATACTCAAAACAATTATCTTTCATCTGATTTGTTTCTCATCTCTTGGTTACCTTGTTAGGCTTCCTTATCCATGGAAATATTGGTTTTAATATTTTTTGTGTGAGCCACCTTTTTTTGTCAGTATACCCCTCGATTTCAATTTAAAAAATGGTAAATTGAACCTCAACAGAATTGTATAAATACATTAAAGGTTGTTGTGTTACCTGACTATCACTGAGGAGTATTAGAACACATCTCTCAAATAAATGTGTTTTATTTTTATTTTTTCATTTTAATAACTTTATACTGAATTGACCTCACATGTCTGGTCATGCCCGTCTTTATTTTGTACTCGATAATAAGGTAAAATGAAAATTCCCTAAAGCTTTTTGATTGATTGATTGATTGATTGATTGATTGATTGACTCTTTTATTAGTAGATTGTACAGTACAGTACATATTCCGTACTATTGACCACTAAATGGTAACACCAGAATAAGTTGTTTAACTTGTTTAAGTCGGGGTCCACGTTAATCAATTCATGGCAAGCTCACATGATTGGGAGAGGAGCTGCCTGTCAGTGTGTTCAATTTTGGCTATAATTATTGCTTGATAATCTTATTTTTATAACTGGGTCGAAATTGACCCTAACAACATCAAGGTCATAATTTCAACCAGAGCATTTTATAATTTAGTGAAAGAAAACAAAAAGTGTTGTTTTGCTGAAATAGAGCAGGGGCCGGCAACCTAAAATGTTGAGAAAGCCATATCGGACCAAAAATAAAAAAACAAATCCGTCCGGAGCCGCAAAAAATTAAAAGCCGTATTCCATATAGATAGTGTCTCATGAGATATAAATTGAATTAAGAGGACTTAAATGAAACTAAATGAGCTCAAATATAGCAACAAATGAGGCATAATGATGCAATATGTACATATAGCTAGCCTAAATAGCATGTTAGCATCGATTAGCTTGCAGTCATGCAGTGACCAAATATGTCTGCTTATCACTCCACACAAGTCAACGACATCAACAAAACTCACCTTTTTGCATTCATGCACAACGTTAAAAGTTTGGTGGACAGAAAAAGAAGTGGCATAAAACATGTCTTAGAAAGTCGGAAAAAGTTATACGTGTAAACAAACTACGGTGAGTTCAAGGACCGCCAAAATTAGTCGGACAAAACGGTGCTCACAAGTTTCAAATTTATTCACAATACCATATAACAATTACAATAGTGGTGAATGTCATCATTTAAAGATGTTGGTAAGTGAAAGGGTCCCCCAAATAAGCTAGAAGAAGCTTTTGACAGGGGGTCCAGAGGACAGTATATACATAGAATGATGAAACATGGTAGCAAGCACAACAACAAAAATAACACAATAACAAGGCTATATGATACAACCAAGATAATAGTACTAAAGCAAGCATACACATACATACATACATTCAACCATGCAAAACCCAACAGTAGTCTACACCAAATACTCGAAGCAGTGAAGTATGTTTGCCTTATAACAATTAGGGAGGCTTGTGTCATGTTTGTCCTCCTACGGAAACCATATTAAAACAAACAAAAAAATGTTTTCCCCTCATCTTTTTCCATTTTTCATACACTTTTAAAAAAGCTCCAGAGAGCTGCATGCGGTTCTCGAGCCGCGGGTTGCCGACCCCCGAAATAAAGGTTCCTGATAAATTCTAAAAGCCTTGATGCAAAAAAATGTATTTCTGTGGGTCTTTTATGTATTTAAAAACTAAAACGGGTCGGTGCCGACCCTAACACTGTCAAAGTTTGTTTGTGGTGACGAACCCCAAGATGCAGAGAAGGAGGGAGGCCATCCATCCATCCATCCATCATCTTCCGCTTATCCGAGGTCAGGTCGCGGGGGCAGCAGCCTAAGCAGGGAAGCCCAGGCTTCCCTATCTCCAGCCACTTCGTCTAGCTCTTCCCGGGAAATCCCGAGGCGTTCCCAGGCCAGCCGGGAGACATAGTCTTCCCAACGTGTCCTGGGTCTTCCCCGTGGCCTCCTACTAGCTAGACGTGACCTAAACACATCCCTAGGGAGGCGTTCGGGTGGCATCCTGACCAGATGCCCAAACCACCTCATCTGGCTCCTCTCGATGTGGAGGAGCAGCGGCTTTACTTTGAGTTCCTCCCGGATGGCAGAGCTTCTCACCCTATCTCTAAGGGAGAGCCCCGCCACCCGGCGGAGGAAACTCATTTCGGCTGCTTGTACCCGTGATCTTATCCTTTCGGTCATGAGCCACAGCTCATGACCATAGGTGAGGATGGGAACGTAGATCGACCGGTAAATTGAGAGCTTTGCCTTCCGGCTCAGCTCCTTCTTCACCACAACGGATCGATACAACGTCCGCATTACTGAAGACGCCGCACCGATCCGCCTGTCGATCTCACAATCCACTCTTCCCCCACTCGTGAACAAGACTCCTAGGTACTTGAACTCCTCCACTTGGGGCAGGGTCTCCTCCCCAACCCGGAGATGGCACTCCACCCTTTTCCGGGCGAGAACCATGGACTCGGACTTGGAGGTGCTGATTCTCATTCCGGTCGCTTCACACTCGGCTGCGAACCGATCCAGTGAGAGCTGAAGAGCCCGGTCAGATGGAGCCATCAGGACCACATCATCTGCAAAAAGCAGAGACCTAATCCCGTGGCCACCAAACCGGATCCCCTCAACGCCTTGGCTGCGCCTAGAAATTCTGTGCATAAAAGTTATGAACAAAATCGGTGACAAAGGACAGCCTTGGCGGAGTCCAACCCTCACTGGAAACGTGTCCGACTTACTGCCAGCAATGCGCACCAAGCTCTGACACTGATCATACAGGGAGCGGACTGCCACAATAAGACAGTCCGGTACCCCATACTCTCTGAGCACTCCCCACAGGACTTCCCGAGGGACACGGTCGAATGCCTTCTCCAAGTCCACAAAGCACATGTAGACTGGTTGGGCAAACTCCCATGCACCCTCAAAAACCCTGCCGAGAGTATAGAGCTGGTCCACAGTTCCACGACCAGGACGAAAACCACACTGTTCCTCCTGAATCCGAGGTTCGACTATCCGGCGAAGCCTCCTCTCCAGTACACCTGAATAAACCTTACCGGGAAGGCTGAGGAGTGTGATCCCACGATAGTTGGAACACACCCTCCGGTCCCCCTTCTTAAAGAGAGGGACCACCACCCCGGTCTGCCAATCCAGAGGTACCGCCCCCCATGTCCACGCGATGCTGCAGAGTCTTGTCAACCAAGACAGCTCCACAGCATCCAGAGCCTTAAGGAACTCCGGGCGGACCTCGTCCACCCCCGGGGCCTTGCCGCCGAGGAGCTTTTTAACTACCTCAGCGACCTCAGCCCCAGAAATAGGAGAGTCCACTACAGATTCCCCAGGTACCGCTTCCTCAAAGGAAGACGTGTTGGTGGGATTGAGGAGGTCTTCGAAGTATTCCCTCCACCGATCCACAACATCCACAGTCGAAGTCAGCAGAACACCATCCGCACCATACACGGTGTTGATAGTGCACTGCTTCCCCTTCCTGAGGCGGCGTATGGTGGTCCAGAATCGCTTCGAAGCCGTCCGGAAGTCGTTTTCCATGGCTTCCCCGAACTCTTCCCATGTCCGAGTTTTTGCCTCCGCGACCGCTAAAGCTGCACACCGCTTGGCCCGTCGGTACCCGTCCACTGCCTCCGGAGTCCTATGAGCCAAACGAACCCGATAGGACTCCTTCTTCAGCTTGACGGCATCCCTCACTGCTGGTGTCCACCAACGGGTTCTGGGATTGCCGCCACGACAGGCACCAACAACCTTGCGGCCACAGCTCCAATCATCCGCCTCGACAATAGAGGTTCGGAACATGGTCCACTCGGACTCAATGTCCCGTACCTCCCTCGTGACATGTTCAAAGTTCTCCCGGAGGTGTGAATTGAAACTCTCTATGACAGGAGACTCTGCCAGACGTTCCCAGCAGACCCTCACAATGCGTTTGGGCCTCCCAGGTCTGTCCGGCATCCTCCCCCACCATCGCAGCCAACTCACCACCAGGTGGTGATCGGTAGAAAGCTCCGCCCCTCTCTTCACCCGGGTGTCCAAAACATAAGGCCGCAAATCCGATGACACAACTACAAAGTCGATCATGGAACTGCGGCCTAGGGTGTCCTGGTGCCAAGTTCACATATGGACACCCTTATGTTTGAACATGGTGTTCGTTATGGAAAATCCGTGACGAGCACAAAAGTCCAATAACAAAACACCACTCGGGTTTAGATCCGGGCAACCATTCTTCCCAATCACACCTCTCCAGGTTTCACTGTCGTTGCCAATATGAGCGTTGAAGTCCCCCAGTAGGACAAGGGAATCACCCGGGAGAGCAGTTTCCAGTACTCCCTCGAGCGTTCCCAAAAAGGGTGGGTACTCTGAACTGCTGTTTGGTGCATAAGCACAAACAACAGTCAGGACCCGTCCCCCCACCCGAAGGCGAAGGGAGGCTACCCTTTCGTCCACCGGGTTGAACTCAAACGTGCAGGCTTTGAGCCGGGGGGCAACGAGAATTGCCACCCCAGCCCGTCGCCTCTCACTGCCGGCAACGCCAGAGTGGAAGAGGGTCCAGTCCCTCTCGAGAGAACTGGTTCCAGAGCCCTTGCTGTGCGTCGAGGTGAGTCCGACTATATCCAGCCGGAACTTCTCTACCTCGCGGACTAGCTCAGGCTCTTTCCCCCCCAGTGAGGTGAGGTTCCACGTCCCAAGAGCTAGCTTCTGTAGCCGAGGATCGGACCGCCAAGTGCCCTGCCTTCGGCTTCCGCCCAGCTCACAATGCACCCGACCTCTATGGCCCCTCCTATGAGTGGTGAGCCCATTGGAGGGATGACCCACGTTGCCTCTTCGGGCTGTGCCCGGCCAGGCCCCATGGGGACAGGCCCGGCCACCAGGCGCTCGCCATCGTGCCCCACCTCCGGGCCTGGCTCCAGAGCGGGGCCCCGGTGACCCGCGTCCGGGCGAGGGAAATCTGAGTTCATTTTGTTGTAATTCCATAGAAGTCTTTGAGCTGCTCTTTGTCTGATCACTCACCTAGGACCTGATTGTCTTGGGAGACCCTACCAGGGGGCATGAAAGCCCCCAGACAACATAGCTCCTAGGATCATGGGGACACGCAAACTCCTCTACCACGGTAAGGTAGCAGCTCAGAGAGGAGAAGGAGGGAGGCATTTTGCAGAAAAAAAAAAAAAGAAGAAAAAAAAGGAGGGAGGCATTTTGCAGAAAAACATAGTTCAATTTAAAATACTAGAACTAGAACAAACAAAGGGTACAAATAAAAAGCACGCACGTGGACGGATAACAAACTAAGGGAGCTAGCACTGGAGCTAAAAAACAAAAAGGAACTCAGCATGGAAGCCAGTGGGTAGCAAACAGAAAAACTGGAAACAGCTAATTACTAACAAGAACAGCTTACCGCTACGACGACAAGGACAAAATGTAGCACGACAGGTAGTAGCTGTAACAATGCCAGACACAACGGGTAGCAACGACACAAGAGCAAAATGTGGCATGACAATACAATAATCCAGCACTGACTGGAGGAACAAAGCAGGTAAAATAGGAGCTGGCTGATTGACTTTAGGTGTGGCCAGGTGCCAATCAGCCACAGCTGAGGGGAAACAAAGCACTCAGGGAGACAAACAGGAAGCTGAACCAAAATAAGAGTGCTGACAGGAACTAAGGACAGGAAAGACTAAACACACAGAGGAGAAACTAAAACACAAACAAACTGTCAGTGGCAAGCCTGACAAACACAAGACGAAGGCTAGAAAAGTGTTGGTGAAAAAAACACTTAAAAAGCACACAAAGTAGCAAATGTTGCAACGTGCATAATTCCAATTTTGCATTGAAACGTTCCCCTAACGGGGATTCTAGCGGTTTTAAAGTAAGCTGATATGTGTTTTCTTGTGTGTTTAACAGTGACAGCCATGGAGAAGTGGAAGACAAACAGTTTGCCGAAAGGTTCGACGCGAGCTAATTCTCCAATTAGCGGTGTGTAAAATGAATTACCACCTCTGTGTATAGTAAGTACAATAGCCGGTGGGCCATGTTGTCATTGATTCACACCTTCCAAAATGCACCAGTGCCGCCCGCATCCCCGAATGAGACGCATTGAAGGAGTCTATCAAAGTCAAGACAACATAGAGTTCACTCAAAAGTTGATGCCTTTTTGTTGACCCTGAGGGACAAGTTACTGCGCAGTCTTTCCAGCATTTGATCTTGATGGAAGTGAGGGAAGCAAGCATACGCTTTATTCAGGCTAAATTTACCAGCACATGACACACAGCTGATCAGTGGCGTCTTTGAAAGAAGAGGCAAGGAAGAGGGAGGGCGTGAAATCGACATTTGGACAGGAAAACACAAAGTCTCCTGATCCCCTCGCATCGCACACACACATTGAACTATCTAACCACCTCAAAGTTGCCTCAGCATGTCACAAATGTTGACCTTCTTTGAAGTGAAACACACACACGCTGCCTGAGGGGTGAAGGTGGGAGCGAGCACGGAAAGATGCTCATGATGGGACGGGGGTGTGGCTGACGGCCTCCACAATAGACTGCAGTGTGTGGTGTTCAGCTGCGGGCTGATAAACGCACAACAAACACTTTTTAATAGTCAGATGTTGTGTTTAAATACTTCCTCTGTGACATCCAAACGTACACACACGGGTCAGAGCCAGAGGAGGCGGGACGTTGGTTGCCTCCTTTGCGGCCCTGCGTGGCCGACTCCCTCTCCTTGTGACTTTCACAGCTGTCATGTTAATCTTTACGGATCCTATTGATGATTTCACCTCGGGGATGGGAGCATGTGATGGGGCCACACACACATTGAAAAAATGTTTAAATCACCAAACGCAGTGTTAATTAGGTGTGTTATTCTCGATCTAATGCAATTCCACACCGTGTTGCCACGCTAATGATATGGAATTTTCTTCATTAGGTACAGTGGGGCAAAAAAGTATTAAGTTAGCCATCGATTGTGCAAGTTCTCCCACTTAAAATGATGAGAGAGGTATGTAATTTTCATCATAGGTACACTTCAACTGTGAGAGACAGAATGTGAAAAAAAAAATCCAGGAATTCACATTGTTGGAATTGTATAGAATTTATTTGTAAATTATAGTGGAAAATAAGTATTTGGTCAACCATTCAGAGTTCTCACTGATGGAAGGAGGTTTTGGCTTAAAATCTTACGATACATGGCCCCATTCATTCTTTCCTTAACACGGATCAATCGTTCTGTCCCCTTAGCAGAAAAACAGCCCCAAAGCATGATGTTTCCACCCCCATACTTCACAGTAGGAATTGGTGTTCTTGGGATGCAACTCAGTATTATTTTTCCTCCAAACACGACGAGTTGAGTTTATACCAAAACGTTATATTTTGGTTTCATCTGACCACATGACATTCTCCCAATCCTCTGCTGTATCATCCATGTATCCATTTTGGTATAAACTCAACTCGTCGTGTTTGGAGGAAGAAGAATACTGAGTTGCATCCCAAGTACACCATACCTACTGTGAAGCATGGGGGTGGAAACATCATGCTTTGGGGCTGTTTTTCTGCTAAGGGGACAGGACGATTGATCCGTGTTAAGGAAAGAATGAATGGGGCCATGTATCGTGAGATTTTGAGCCAAAACCTCCTTCCATAGGTGAGAACTTTGAATGATTGACCAAATACTTATTTTCCACCATAATTTACAAAATAAATTATTTAAAATTCCTACAATGTGAATTCCTGGATTTTTTTTTTTTTTACATTCTGTCTCTCAAAGTTAAAGTGTACCTATGATGAAAATTACAGACCTCTGTCATCATTTTAAGTGGGAGAACTTGCACAATCGGTGGCTGACTAATTACTTTTTTGCCCCACTGTATCTGGACTTTTTACAACACACGCAGGGGGGTCTAAACTTTTTCCACTGAGCAAGGAAACATGGGAAGCCACTTTGATACATTTTGTGCATGAAAGAAGCTGCAACCAATCAAAAGCGCAACGCTATTTAAGCTGCACACACCAAATTAACAAAAAAAAGATATATATGTTTACATTTATTAGCCGCACCGGACAATATATTCCAGTACAAACAATTTAGTAAATGTTTATTTACATACACTGATTGTTTTCAAGTGGGGCCTGTCACACAGCAGTTTTGCCTGATACTAATTGGGGAAGTGGTTCTCAACCTTTTTTCAGTGATGTACCCCCTGTGAAATTTTTTTTAATTCAAGTACCTCTTAATTAGAGCAAAGCATTTTTGGTTGAAAAAAATAGATAAAGAAGTAAAATACAGTACTATGTCATCAGTTTCTGATTTATTTAATTGTATAACAGTGCAAAAAATTGCTCATTTGTACTGGTCTTTCTTGAACTATTTGGAAAAAAAGATATAAAAAGAACTAAAAACTTGTTGAAAAATAAACAAGTGATTCAATTATAAATAAACATGTCTACACATTGAAGTAATCATCAACTTAAATTGCCCTCTTTGGGGATCGTAATAGAGATCCATTTCTTCACAAAAAAATAAATCTTTAACATCAATATTGAGGGAACATGTCCACAAAAAATCTAGCTGTCAACACTGAATATTGCATTGTTGCATTTCATTTCACACTTCATGAAATTTTGTTGAAGTCCATCCATCCATCTTCTTCCGCTTATCCGAGGTCGGGTCACGTGGGAAGCAGCCTAAGCAGGTAAGCCCAGACTTCCCTCTCCCCAGCCACTTCGTTTAGCTCTTCACGGGGGATCCCGAGGCGTTCCCAGGCCAGCCGGGAGACATAGTCTTCTCAACGTGTCCTGGGTCTTCCCCGTGGCCTCCTACCGGTTGGACGTGCCCTAAACACCTCCAGAGGGAGGCGTTCGAGTGGCATCCTGACCAGATGCCCGAACCACCTCATCTGGCTCCTCTCGATGTGTAGGAGCAGCGGCTTTACTTTGAGCTCCTCCCGGATGACAGAGCTTCTCACCCTATCTCTAAGGGAGAGCCCCGCCACCCGGCGGAGGAAACTCATTTCGGCCGCTTGTACCCGTGATCTTATCCTTTCGGTCATAACCCAAAGCTCATGACCATAGGGGAGGATGGGAACGTAGATTGAGTGGTAAATTGAGAGCTTTGCCTTCCAGCTCAGCTCCTTCTTCACCACAACGGATCGATACAACGTCCGCATTACTGAAGACGCCGCACCGATCCGCCTGTCGATCTCACGATCCACTCTTCCCCCACTCGTGAACAAGACTCCTAGGTACTTGAACTCCTCCACCTGGGGCGGGGTCTCCTCCCCAACCCGGAGATGGCACTCCACCCTTTTCCGGGAGAGAACCATGGACTCGGACTTGGAGGTGCTGTTTCTCATTCCGGTCGCTTCACACTCGGCTGCGAACCGATCCAGTGAGAGCTGAAGATCCCGGCCAGATGAAGCCATCAGGACCACATCATCTGCAAAAAGCAGAGACCTAATCCTGCAGCCACCAAACCGGATCACCTCAACGCCTTGACTGCGCCTAGAAATTCTGTCCATAAAAGTTATAAACAGAATCGTGACAAAGGGCAGCCTTGGCGGAGTCCAACCTTCACTGGAAACAAGTCCGACTTACTGCCGGCAATGCGGACCAGGCTCTGACACTGATCGTACAGGGAGCAAACCGCCACAATCAGACAGTCCGATACCCCATACTCTCTGAGCACTCCCCACAGGACTTCCCGAGGGACACGGTCAAATGCCTTCTCCAAATCCACAAAGCACATGTAGACTGGTTGGGCAAACTCCCATGCACCCTGAAGGACCCTGCCGAGAGTGTAGAGCTGGTTCACAGTTCCACGAATCCGAAGTTTGACTATCCGGCGTAGCCTCCTCTCCAGTACACCTGAATAAACCTTACCGAGAAGGCTGAGGAGTGTGATCCCACGATAGATGGAACACACCCCCCTGTTCCCCTTCTTAAAGAGAGGAACCACCACCCCGGTCTGCCAATCCAGAGGCACCGCCCCTGATGTCCACGCGATGCTGCAGACTCTTGTCAACCAAGACAGCCCCGCAGCATCCAGAGCCTTGAGGAACTCCGGGCGGATCTCATCCACCCCCGGGGCCTTGCCGCCGAGGAGCTTTTTAACTACCTCAGCAACCTCAGCCCCAGAAATAGGAGAGCCCACCACAGTTTCCCCAGGCACCGCTTCCTGACGTGTTGGTGGGATTAAGGAGGTCTTCGAAGTATTTCCTCCACCGATCCACAACGTCCGCAGTTGAAGTCAGCAGAACACCATCCCCACTATACACGGTGTTGACAGTGCACTGCTTCCCCTTCCTGAGGCGGCAACTGGTGGTCCAGAATCGCTTCAAAGACATCCGGAAGTCATTTTTAACTTTGTAAAGCACTTTGCGCTGCATTTATTTTAAGTATGAAAAGCGCTCTATAAATAAAGCTTGATTTGATTTGATTTAAAAACGGCTGATCAAACAAAACAGAAGTCATCGTCATAGACACACTACCTGCAGAAGCTAGCCCTCCCATCAGCTTAACCGACTTAAAACTCCACTGTAACGTCTTGGTGAATTTCGTAAAGTGAAACAACACAAAAAGAAGGCCTTTGTAAGTTAATAATACTAACACATTCACTCATAAACGTGCTTGCATATTCGTTAATGCTAACGATGCCTACAAACATTGCTTGAAGTGATTAATGAACAATCCTATCTAGCAAAAACGCTATGGAGGACTAGTAGACAAAACAGGGATTATACCTCCGGTTCAAGGAACGAAAACGGAACTACCGCATTTTCAGAACCATAGGGCGCACCAGATTATAAAACGCATTGCTGATGAGGGAGGCCTTTTTTCTCACACAAAAGGCGCACTGGATTATAAGGCGCTTTGTCATTTGTTTTCTAAATGTAATACACTTCTTTGTGGTCTACATAACATGTAATGGTGGTTCTTTGCTCAAAATGTTGCATAGATTATGTTTTACAGATCATCTTCAAGCCGCTTTCCGGCAGTGGCTTCAGGCACCGTCTTCTCCCCGTCATCTTTGTTGTAGCGGTGTAGCGTGCAAGGACGGGAGTGGAAGAAGTGTCAAAAGATGGAGCTAACTGTTTTAATGACATTCCGACTTTACTTAATAAAGGAGCAACATCTCTTCACCAGCGCAACAACGCTGAAAATGTGTCCTGTGAACAAACGTTTGACCGGAACTCTAATAACTAAAGTTCCTTAGGTGAATAATGTAAACCCACTACACTGGTAGTTTTAGCGCTTCCATAGCGAGATATAAGTTAGAACATTACACTTCTTTATATTTGAAAAGGCAATATCAGAGGGTGAATGTCCCATAACGAGAAGATAGAGAAAAAGAAGAACCTTATCGACTACGGCATCTGCACGGCAGTGGCGGACATGTGCAAATTTTCAGGAGTTATGCAGATCCCAAATACACATCAGCAGGTACCAGAAGGTAAGAAAAGTTGGTTTTGCATAATATTGTGAAACAAAACGCCAAATAATATGTCTGCTAATGGGTACCATTTTGCGGTCCTTATACACACACACCATAGTAATACTTGTGTCTCTTACTACGGTAGCCGCAATGGGCCAACAATCCATCAAGCGGTGCGGTTTCAAAGTCACACTAAAAAATTTTGACAGATTTTTGAGTGCCGTCTGTAATGTTCTTTATTTTCAATGGAACATTTAAAGTTTTGATATTGTTTACTGGCTTCATACCGCGATGTACACGTATCTCTTATGTGAGGACATCGTGGCGCCATTGGGAGAGTGGCTGTGCCAGCAACCCTCAGGTTGCTGGCACGTCCGTTGTGTCCTTGAGCAAGACACTTCACCCTTGCTCCTGATGGGTCCTGGTTAGGGCCTTGCATGGCAGCTACCGCCATGAGTGTGTGAATGGGGGAATGTGGAAATAGTGTCAAAGCGCTTTGAGTTCCTTAAAAATAGGTAGAAAAGCGCTACACAGAATTAACCCATTTTTTTAAACACATGTGGGACCGCCATCTACTGGTCACACGTATCATTACACCATGTACCAAATAAAACTGCTTCAAGGTCGGTAAGCACAACCAGAATTATTCTGTACATTAGGCGCACCGGGTTATAAGGCGCACTGGCGCCAGCGCCCCCCGCGACCCCAAAAGGGAATAAGCGGTAGAAAATGGATGGATGGATGGACTTTACATTTTTGAGAAAATGAAATGGTATTAATTGCGCCTTACAGTCCGAAAAATGCGGTACTTTTTTAACCCGCAGCACCTGTAGTGAGCAAACTCCTCTAAAAGATGGCGCCACAGCACAAAGAATAATACACCTTTTCAGTGTCTTAGTCGGTGTTAGTCAAAGTTAAAGTACCCATTATTGTCACACACACACACTAGATGTGGTGAAAATATCCGCTGCATTTGACCCATCACCCTGGATCACCCCCTGGGAGGTGAGAGGAGCAGTGAGCAGCAGCGGTGGCCACGCCCGGGAATATTTTTTGCTGATTTAACCCCCGATTCCAACATTTGATGCTGAGTGTCAAGCAGGGAGGTAATGGGTCCCATTTTTATAGTCTTCGGTATGACTCGGCCGGGGTTTGAACACACCATCTGCCGATCTGGGGGCGGACACTCGGTATATGAAAACTGTTTGTTGAATACAAAACATTATGGTCGTTATCAAAGAAAATCCATTAATTAGCCGCACCGTTTTGTAGGGTAGCAACTTATAGTTTGGAAAATATGGTAGATGAATAATGCTAAGCTATCTGCATCAGTTTTGTTAATAGGTAACAAAAAACATTTATTTTTAGCATATGCCATGATAAAAACGAAATGCATTGATTGATTTCATCCCTTAGGCCTAAAGTCGCTTTGTGTATGTGACGCCCCACAGTCTTCAGTGCTTCAGGTGAGTGTGACATGACAAAAGTACGTCCCCCCTCCCGCTCGCCTGATGACTGCGTCACTACTGTAAGACGTCTTTTAAAGGGCTGTGGCGTGCACCCTGCCATGTTTGGCTCTGGGTGACACGCTGTGATCCAGCCTGCCCGCAAACCCTCCATTACGCTCATGTTGGTATCCTCTCAACTGTGCTCCTTTGGGGGCAACCGTCACTGTCAAGACTGGCTCAAGTTTAGTCAAAGACATTAGGAGAGCACCTCTGGGGGGGAAGCATCAGTGCAGGGAGGAGACAAGGCAAGGGACAGCGCACTTTTAAAACAAAATAAATCCATCTGTCCATTTTCTACCGCTTGTCCCTTTTTGGGGGTCTGATCCGTACAAAATCACACAAACACCATACTAATAAACTAATAATTATACCATGCGATTTCTCCAATGGGTCTGCAAAATATAGGAACCTTTTTTTTCCAATTCAATCCACCTTGATTTGTGAAACACTTTAAAAATAACCTGCACACAATAATGAATAAAACTATACATTTGGGCGCATTTCATGTTATACTAACCTGCTTATTTATAGTCATGTTTATACTGAAATCGAGGTATTTTACTTTTACGTAGTTTACAAAGTGAAAGAAAAAATGTATATATCTGTTGGATTATTTTTCTTTATTAAAGTGATATCTCAGATATTTAATCCATTCTATATTTCCAGTTTTTGTCATAAAGGAAAGGGGACCTAAACAAAGATTCCATCAATAAATGGTTTTAATTAATACATTCAAATGAATTATCCCAAAAAATGGATTTGTTCTGAAATATTAATGACTTCATTATAATATTTTATATTCATACATGTATTGATAGTATTTTATTCTGTACTTAGGCATGTGTAGACATTCATGTACTGTTATATTTATAAATATGCAACTAACATCTGGTTTTAAGCCTGATTAATATAAAATTACATTGAAAGAGGTAACAAAAAGGTGCATCTACAGTAAACCTTTATTAACCCTGTTAATTGGTTCCGGACAGGACTGCAAAAAATTACGCAAATAGGATTCATTAATTATAGATTTTCTTAGTTAAGAGCAAAAAAAAAAAAAAGGTTAACTTCATTTAAAATAGATTGTTCAACATAACAAGAGCCCTCTCGACATAAAATAACACTCTCTAGCCCAGGGGTCACCAACCCTTTTGAAACAAAGAGCTACTTCTTGGATACTGGTTAATGCGAAGGGCTACCAGTTTGATGCACACTTAAATACTTTGCCAGAAATAGCCAATTTGCTCAATTTACCTTTAACTCTATGTAATTATTAATAATTAATTATATTTAACTTTGTGGAAACACTGATCATCTTAATGATTTCTCACAATAAATATATATTTTTGATGACATGTTTTAAATAGGTTAAAATCCAATCTGCACTTTGCTAGAATATATAACAAATTGGACCAAGCTATATTTCTAACAAAGACAAATCATTATTTCTTCTAGATTTTCCAGAACAAAATTTTTTAAAGAAATTCTAAAGACTTTGAAGTAAGATTTAAATTTGATTCTACAGATTTTCTAGATTTGCCAGAATATTTTTTTAAATTTTAATCATAATAAGTTTGAAGAAATATTTCACAAATATTCTTCGTCGAAAGAACAAAAGCTAAAATGAAGAATAAAATTAAAATGTATTTATTATTCTTTACAATGAAAAAAAAAATACTTGAACATTTATTTAAATTGTCAGGAAAGAAGAGGAAGGAATTTAAAAGGTAAAAGGGTACACATGTTTAAAAATCCTAAAATCATTTTTAAGGTTGTATTTTTTTCTAAAATTGTCTTTCTGAAAGTTATAAGAAGCAATGTAAAAAAGCAAATGAATTTGTTTAAACAAGTGAAGACCAAGTCTTTCAAATATTTTCTTGGATTTTCAAATTCTATTTGAGTTTTGTCTCTCTTAGAATTAAAAATGTCGAGCAAAGCGAGACCAGCTTGCAAGTAAATAAATACAATTTAAAAAATAGAGGCAGCTCACTGGTAAGTGCTCCTATTTGAGCTATTTTTAGAACAGGCCAGCGGGCTACTCATCTGGTCCTTACGGGCGACCTGGTGCCCGCGGGCACCGTGTTGGTGACCCCTGCTCTAGTCACATTCACACTCTTTCAATCCAATATAGTGGTGGGTCTCAAACCTTTATCACCAAGTACCAACTCAGAAAAAAATGGTCCTCCAAATACCACCATAATGACCAGCATTAAAATACAGTAGCAAAGTAGGCTCTAGGTACAGATTAAAAAGGTTTTAACAAGTAAATGTATTGGTTTTGGCCACTGTAACATTAAACACAGTTTGAACAGTAACACTGTGTGTGAATATAGGAAAATGAAACCTACCATACTATGCACCACCTAGTATACCACTAGACGGAGTCTACGTACCACTAGTTGTACTCGTACCACGGTTTAGAGTCACTGCAATATGGTAATGCTGCTGGAGGTTAACAGCGTGAGTGGTGAATATTTCTATGGTATTGGTATTTTTTTAGCCATTTTTATGGTTGAAAATGCTTAATTTGGGGCAACAATATTGTAGAGTATGCTGTAAAAAAATCCATGATGTGGTGAAACTTATAATTTAATCACAATATTTTACCTTAATACATTATTTGTATTTTATTTCATACGATTGTAGTCATTGGTGTAATGTAACAGTTGGTTTTAACATGTATTAATGTAAACATGAAGTCCATCCATCCATTTTTTACCGCTTATTCCCTTTTTGGGTCGCGGGGGGCGCTGGCGCCTATCTCAGCTACAATCGGGCGGAAGGCAGGGTACACCCCGGACAAGTCGCCACCTCATCGCAGGGCCAATACAGATAGACAGACAACATTCACACTCACATTCACACACTAGGGCCAATTTAGTGTTGCCAATCAACCTATCCCCAGGTGCATGTCTTTGGAAACATGAAGTAACTTATATTAATAATTTAAATGATAATTAATTAATTTAAAGAGGCAACACAAATATGCATGTAATTTGCACTTTCCATCTTTTCCATGAAATAAAACAAAATTCTACACTGCCAAAACTTAAATCAAAGAAAAAAAACTTGATTTGAACTTAAGGTGTAAACGTAGACTAAGTGTATTAAAACAGGAAGTGTAACTGCCTTGCGTCATATTACCGTGTCCACTACGTATACAAAAACACTGCATTCCAGTCTTTGGCTGGCAATTGTGCCAAGGAGAAACAGGAACTTGAAAACCTTCTTACGTTATTGAAATTTTCTGTTCCATGACAAGTGGATTGGACCAAAGCAGTGTAGTGGAATTATTCATGCTGCATTTCCTCCCACCTCCAAAGACATGCACCTGGGGATAAGTTGATTGGCAACACTAAATTGGCCCTAGTGTGTGAATGTGAGTGTGAGTGTGGTCTGTCTATCTGTGTTGGCCCTGCGATGAGGTGGCGACTTATCCAGGGTGTACCCCGCCTTCCGCCCGATTGTAGCTGAGATAGGCGCCAGCGCCCCCCGCGACCCCGAAAGGGAATAAGCGGTAGAAAATGGATGGATGGATGGCATTTCAATAAGGGATTTATAGATTAATTTTCTTTTTCCAAACTGCACTTTTCTAAGCTACATGTTATTTGTGTTGTTTTATTTTGAGGATTTTACTTCTTGGAGTTATTTAATTGTATTTATCGGATTTAGAGATGTCCCAATCATTACGATATTTGCCTCTTTTTAATGATCGGCTGATAAACTGCCGGCTTTTCTTTTAGAGCGAGCTGCATCGCACACGTCGTGTATCTTCATTGTGAAGCCACTTCGCCACCTTGGCGGAAAGTACTGGATGACTAGAGGAAAATGAATGGCTAAGGATGCTACGCTAACCGCTAAATCTTCAGTGAAAAGTAAGGGTGATCGATTCAGATGTCGATACAATTGATACCCGTAGTGCAGTATTAGTATACAGATGAAACTGAAAACATTTTTATAACATGCTAAGGTTCATTTATGTCAGCAATTTAACTTCAAATGTAAAACTAATATGTGATATCAGCTCACTACATGCAAAGTGAGATATGTCAAGCCTTTGTTACCATTTTGATGATGATGATGGTTTGCAGTTTTGAAAAGTGTTCTAATATTTCAATTTGAGGTTTTCATGAGCTGTAAGTCATAATCATCCAAATTATGATCAAAATAATATATTTTGAGTTGCATGTTATGAGCCCATATATTACTTTCACCAAGTAAATCTAGTTGCTGGAAAAAATAAACGTGTGTATGATATTCAAATTATTTGACTTTCACCTTTATAAACAATACCAAATTAATTTATATTATTTTTTATATTCATTCTCGTTATTAATATTAAAAAAAATTGTGTTTTTTGTTATTGTTTACAAACTCCTTAAGTACGTCTCTGCATACAGAACGGCTATGAGAGCAACATGATTCAAATGGAAGCCAATGGATTTTTTTTGTTCAATAGTTGTGCACCTGACCAGTATTTTTTTTTTTAATCCATAGGACTGGGGCCCTTTTTTGAACCACCATGAAATATTTGTTTCATAGTTGTAGTCCGTACGGGTTGTAATACACTTTCTCACCACTTGTGGCAGTACACTGCAAAAGATTTCCCACTTGCCAAGATTTTACAATTTATTTCTAGAAAGTTGCCTAGCTTTAAAACATATTTACTTCTCTGTAGTCATTGACATTACATCTAAATCTCAATTTTAGCATGAATAATTATATTTTGTATATTCCAGTTACTATTTTTTAAATCGAGATAATAAAATATTTAGTTTTTCCCCACATATAAAATATTTTTAGATTCTGCAACATGCCAAGGATGTTCAATTTAAGAATTGCAAGATGAATAATGCTTGTTTTGGAAAAAAATACTAATTTCGTTTTTTAAAAGTCCTGCTAATTTCTCAATGCACAAATGGTAACTTAAGATGTTTTACAAAGTAAAATTAACTAACTGCATGGACAGATAATTTCACTAGTTGTTTTTTTCCCCCTTCAACTATTGTCTTTTTATCTCATATTTAGACAGGTTTTTTGCAGGGTAATGATGATCTCAAACAAACAGAAAGTCTGCAGCTAAAGTTGTAGCGTCATTTCTTAGGCTCAACAACTATGATTAAGTTAGTGAAGCTCTTTTTTTATTTACAGTTAAAATACATATTAATAATTTAGTTTATGTATAATTATATGTTGAGTTCAGTTCAGTTTCAGTTTATTTCGAACATGCATACGATACAATGTAATGCATCACATATTTCCAGTTGTTTCATTACAGCAGGTCCGAAAAGGAGTAGAAAGAAGCAGAGCTTATTTAATCCTACCTCTTTTCATATCATATCAATTTTATCCCATTTTCTTGTTTTCTGTGACAGAACAGTGAACAAATAAATAATAAATAAATGATATACCATAGTAAGCATACAAAGGAATACATAAATAACCTTTTTCTCAATAAAAAAAAATTAAAAAAGGGTTCAAGATGTTTATCATAATTCTTGTTCTGTGTACTTTGTGAACACTTGTAGTTTGAACAGTCTCTTAAACTGAATCAAACAAAGCACTATTGCTTCTTTGTTTGATTTCTTTGGTTAATCCATTCCATAATTTAATTCCATTAATTTAATGTAAAACAAAAACAAAAAAAAGTGATATTTGAGTGGGCCCCGGCCTCAAATAGGTTAAAAGCCCATGCTCTAAACACTTTTTCCAAAAATATTTATATGTAGCATTCAATACCACACATACATAATCCGATTTGCAACCATACAACCCTCCCGACTTTCCTTCAGTGCCCCTCCCGAAAATCTCCCAAGAGAATCTCCCGAATTTATCCTGATTTTCACCTGGACAACAATATTGGAGGCGTGCCTTAAAGGTACTGCCTTTAGCGTCCTCTCTCACCTGAAAAGGAGACTATTATATATGTCTGCGTTATCCATAGCTTTATCTATAACCCATAAAGTAGGCAGGCACGGAGCTATTTCTCAGCGCGTGTTTATTCCAGCCGGTATGTTAATAAACTGACACACAACATTCGGATTACCATCATGCATTGCTTCTAAACTACGGCAAGTAATAATGTCCAAAAAGATAACAGAGACGAAGCAGAAAAACGAAGAAGAGACATGGTGACGACGAGTAAGAAGAAGAAGTACGCTTGCAAAATGACTGGAAAGAATAAGTTCAGTTCATCCAGGACAGCTCGAAGATCAGACTTCTCCATTGTACACGGTGGCCAAACGGATATACTCATTCATGAACGAATTATTTATGTACAGTATATATATATATATATATATATATATATATATATGTGTGTAAGAAATATATACACCCCCCACCCCATCTCCTGAATTCGGAGGTCTCAAGGTTGGCAAGTGTGTTTACAACAACATTAGCAAATTCTACATTTGATAAAGTCAGCTTAGTAAAATATAAAACATGTTGATTTATTTAATCTGTTGTCAAAATATTGGATCGGGACTTGATATTAGATCGGATCTGAGGCCCAAAAAGTTGATCAAGATATCCTTAATTGGATTATTTATGCTGGCAGT
>NC_084625.1:24897480-24944980 GCF_033978795.1 Nerophis ophidion | reverse complement strand
CTTTTCTAAAGATTGAGGCCTGAACTAAATTTTCATGGAAAAAGATGTTATCTCTTTTAATGCCGATCACAAATGCTGATCCTGTCTGGCTGACAAGCAGCCAGCAGCTAATTATATGTCTCCATACTCAGTGTGGAGCCGCACCCCTAAGCTAATAATAATCACATACACTATGACAAATAAACTGCATTTCTTCGTATCTTAAGTGGCATTATTAAGTAACATTGTGGCCCCGTTTACCAGATCTGATTCTTTTTGCCCGCAAGATTTTTTTTTTGTCAGTCTAAACGCTTCAAAGTGCTTCAAGTCCCAATGACTTAGACTTAGACTTAGACAAACTTCAATGATCCACAAGGGAAATTGTTGAACACAGTAGCTCAGTTACAATAATGGAAAGTGTAAGGCTGGAAATGACAATGCAGGTATAAATTGACTAGATATAGCAATATAAAAATATAACATATCTGCGAATATATACAGTATATCCTTAATATGTGTACAGCATGTTATATATACAGATATATTATGTCTATAACATATATAAAATATATACCAATTACCATATACAATATTACAGTATATGTGGCAGCCCAAGCATAAAATAGAGAGTAGATAAGCAGAAAATAGAATATAGACATTAAAAACAAAGAGAAGTAGCTGACATAGAGGGTGTCAGGTAATGGACGGATATCATCTATTGCTGTATGGGGAGTGATTATACAGCTGGATGGAGTGCGGAATGAAGGAGTTCTTGAATCGCACAATGCGGGAAGGAAGCTGAAGGAGCCTGTTGGAGTATGAACTCCGCTGTCCCTCAATTGTCTGGTGGAGTGGGTGGGCAGGATTGTCCATGATGGCCAGCAGTTTGTCCAGTGTCCTCCTGTCCCTCACTGACACAAACGCCTCCAACTGCGAGCCAATAGTTTGGCCGGCTTTCCGGATCAGTTTATCAATCCGGTTTGAGTCCCTTTTGCTGGTGCAGCTCCCCCAACAAACCACTGCGAAGTGCATGGCACAGGCAACAACAGACTGATAAAAGATCTCCAACAGCTTGCTGCACACATTAAAAGACCTAAGCCTCCTCAGGAAAAAGAGTCTGCTCATGCCCTTCTTGTAAACAGCAGTGCAGTTGTCCTTCCAGTCCAGTCTGCTGTTCAAGTGAACTCCCAGGTACTTATACTGCCCCACAACTGCCACCTCCCGGCCTTGGATCTTGATGGGCTCCACCGGGGTCATACTCTTCCTGAAGTTGATGACCAGCTCTTTGGTCTTGTCCACATTAAGGACCAGATGGTTCGCCTGAGAACACTCCACAAAGTCAGCAATCAGTCTCCTGTACTCCAATTCCTTTCCCTCTCTGACACACCCGACCACAGCAGAGTCGTCAGAGTATTTCTGCTAGTGGCAGAGCCTGGGACTGTACTGGAAGTCTGAGGTGTACAGAGTGAACAGGAAAGCAGACAGGAAAGTCCCCTGTGGAGCACCTACACCACTGACCACAGTATCCGGCAGGGAGCTCCCCAGTCGCACAAACTGGGGCCTGTCAGACAAGTAATCAGTGATCCAGGAGACAATGGATGAACTGATACCCATCCTGAGCAACTTGTCACTCATCAGAACTGGCTGAATGGTGTTAAAGGCACTGGAGAAATCAAAGAACATGATCCTCACAGTGCCCTTCCCACCATCCAGGTGAGAGTGAGCACGATGCAGCCGGTAGATAACAGCATCATCCACTCCTACATGGGGCTGATATGCAAACTGTAGAGGATCCAGGGAAGGAGCCACCAGGGGTCTCAGCTGATCCAGTACAAGTCTCTCGAGGACCTTCATGACCTGGGACGTCAGGGCAACAGTTCTGAAGTCGTTCAAGCCCGATGGGATGGGCTTCTTGGGTACCGGCACTATGCAGGATGTTTTCCATAGCACTGGTATCCGTTCCAGCTTCAGACTCAGGTTGAAGATGAAATGCAGGATCTCAGTCAGCTGAGCAGCACAGGTCTTCAGGACCCAGGGCTTGACTCGGTAAGAGCCTGATGACTTGGCTGGATTGACTCTCTCCAGCTGTCCTCTCACATGTCCAGGTCTCAGACACACCGGGCTGGCTTTCTCAGTGTGTGTGTGTATATATATATAAAGGCTACCGGCTACTGCCTCTGTCAGAGAACACCCTACCAGAATCGCAGTGTGGCTTTCGTCCTGCCAGGGGGACCTCCGAAATGATTTTAACAGCTCGTCAACTGCAGGAAAAATGTCGGGAGCAACATCTACCTTTGTACATGGCGTTCATTGACCTCACAAAGGCCTTTGACTCCATAAACAGAACTGCCCTCTGGTGTGTTCTCTCCAAGATTGGATGCCCAGACAAGTATATAAAGATCTTGCGACTACTCCATGATGACATGACAGCAACCGTAGTCGGCAATGGTGGATTGGAGACACCTCCTTTCAAAGTAGACACTGGTGTTAAGCAGGGCTGCATAATCGCACCAACCCTGTTCGCCATCTTCATTTCCACCATCCTCCACCTCACCAGCCAGAACCTACTTGAGAGAGTCAAGCTCATATACAAGACTGAGGGAGGGCTATTTAACATCAACAGATTCAGGGCAAAAAGCAAGGTGTTCACATCCTCCATCATGGAGCTCCAGTATGCGGATGACAATGCCCTAGTTGCACACTCCAAAGCGGACCTCCAGGACATCTTAAACGCCTTTGCCAGAGCCTACAGACTCCTGGGACTTGACATAAACATAAAAAAGACCCAAATCCTATACCAACCAGCTCCTGACACACTCCCACAACCCCCCACAATTCATGTGGGAGACAACATCCTGGATAATGTGGATCAATTCGCCTACCTTGGCAGCCTTCTCTCTACAAGAGCTGTCATTGACGCAGAGATTCACCACCGCATCGGGTGTGCCAGTGCAGCCTTTGCCAGGCTGCGGAAGAGGGTTTTTGAAAACCGAGACATCCAGACAAAGACAAAGCTACTTGTCTATCAAGCAGTAGTTCTGCCCACACTGCTCTATGGAGCCGACAGCTGGACCACCTACAGCAGACATCTGAAGGCCCTGGAGCAGTAAAACCAACGATGCCTCCGGAAGATCCTCAGGATCGGTTGGGAGGAGAGGCGTGCAAACATCAGTGTTCTGAAAGAAGCCAACATCTCCACCATCACCACAACCATCATCCGACATCAACTGAGATGGACAGGCCATGTCATACGCATGCCTGACAACCGCCTTCCAAAGGAAATGCTCTATGGCCAGCTAAAGGAAGGAAAACGTACCCAAGGAGGGCAGAAGAAGAGGTACAAGGATAACATCAAAATCCACCTGAGAAAGTGTCACTTCAGCCTCAGCAACTGGGAGGGGGTAGCCCACCAGAGGAACATGTGGAGCAAGATGGTCCATGAAGGCACAACTCACCTAGAGAAGGACCTCCACCGTGCCGCAGAAACCAAGAGGCAACAGAGAAAGGAGAGATCCACCACCAACACAGCTCCTCACACCACAACCACTACCCAGTCAACCACCCACGCATGCCCCCACTGCGATAAAGTCTGCGGATCCAGGATCGGCCTCTACAGCCACCTGAGGACCCACAGATGACCAGACCCACCGACAGGAGGACAATCTCACTCGTCTCGAGTGATCGCCGATGATGATGATATATATATATATATATATATGTATATATATATATATATATATATAACTAAAATGATACATTTTCTAAATTATTTATATCACAACAAGTAATGTGGTGATCTCTTGCACCTTTGCGCTTTAAATTTTGTGGCTTCGCTACCTCAGTGATTTCTTTTTTTTTTTGGCATGTTCCGCAATTATTCTGGGCCTAAATTAAGAATTTTAATGCACCATACAGTATTACTGGCCACTCGATGAGACCAAACCAATCAGAGCGTGTTGTTCAGGATCGTGGCCGCTGATTGGATCAGCCTCGGCCAGCATGACTGTGATTGATTAAAATAGTGTAAAGGTCATGTTCAAGGCTCTGATGTTGATAAAGCAGTATTTAAAAAGTTGTAAACAGATTTTTAATGCTTTTTGCTATAAAAATTATTTTATTTGTAATTAAAAATCTTTATTTTGTGGAAATTAAATTACCACGACCAAGCCAGGAACCAATTAACAGCATTAAATGAGAAAAAATGTGTTTGTTTGTTTTTATAATGGTTTAATACAGGGGTGTCCAGTGTCCATCTTCGGCCAGCAGCTTGTTTTTTTTTTTGGCCCTCAACATGCTCTGAAAATTAAATGAATTTATTGTTAATGAGGTATCTTAGCTATTACACTAACTACAGTATTTGCAGTGTTACCAATAAATTACACAAATGCCAAAAATGATATTGTTGTTTTTTTAAATGTTTTTGCATCTTTAATGTAAAAAAGTATCTAAGTCCATCCATCCATCCATCCATCCATCTTCTTCCGCTTATCCGAGTTCGGGTCACGGGGACAGCAGCCTAAACAGGGAAGCCCAGACTTTCCTCTCCCCAGCCGCTTCATCCAGCTCTTCCCAGGGGATCCCGAGGCGTTTCAAGGCCAGCCGGGAGACACAGTCTTCCCAACATGTCCTGGGTCTTCCCCGTGGTCCCCTATCAGTTGGACGTGCCCTAAACACCTCCCTAGGGAGGCGTTCGGGTGGCACTCTGACCAGATGCCCGAACCACCTCATCTGGCTCCTCTCCATGTGGAAGAGCAGCGGCTTTACCTTGAGCTCCGCCCGGATTACAGAGCTTCTCACCCTATCTCTAAGGGAGGGACCTGCCCACCGGCGAAGCAAGCTCATTTCAGCCGCTTGTACCTGTGATCTTGTCCTTTCGGTCATGACCCAAAACTCATGACCATAGGTGAGGATGGGAACGTAGATCGACCGGTAAATTGAGAGCTTTGCCTTCCGGCTCAGTTCCTTCTTCACCACAATGGATCGATACAGCGTCGGCATTACTGAAGATGCCGCACCGATCCGCGTGTCGATCTCAAGATCCACTCTTCCCTCATTCGTGAACAAGACTCCGACGTACTTGAACTCCTCCACTTGGGGCAGGGTCTCTTCCCCAACCCAGAGATGGCACTGCACCCTTTTCCGGGCAAGAACCATGGACTTGGACTTGGAGGTGCTGTTTCTCATCCCGGTCGCTCACACTCGGCTGCGAACTGATCCAGTGAGAGCTGAAGATCCTGGCCAGATGAAGCCATCAGGACCACATCATCTGCAAAAAGCAGAGACCTAATCCTGCAGCCACCAAACTGGATCCCCTCAAAGTATCAAAGTCCATTATTTTAGTTTTTTAGTGTGAGACCCTTGATTTAATATTTTTTAAATGATAATATTGGTAAATATTTGTTCTATGACACACATATTTTATTAGTATGTATGGATTTACATGTTTTTCTAATATTTATTTATATTTTTATTATAGTACAAGTTTATTTTGTTGATTACCGTATTGAAATTGCCGTCTTTAAAAGATGATTATGTTGAGTAGTGCACCAAATTTAAAAAAGTATGTTTTATTAAGGTTAATAATTTAAAAGAAATTTGATGCATGTTGGTTTATGGTTGTAAACAAATATTTAACGTAATGTTTAAAACAAATACTGTAATGTAGCAAATCTGAGCATTTTTGACATTTTTTGGAGATTATCCCTGTGTAGATTTGCGCTGGGGTGTCAAATACACACACACACACATACTCACACTGGTGTGATCTGTTCTCATGCTCCTTTTTACAGAATGTAGTTTGCTGCAAATAATGATGCACAAGGACACATATTTCTATATTACCTCAATGATAGCCAGACTAGCTACAATTTTAAACAGTTGCATAGTTTTGTACATTGCAACATTTCATATGATTTTTTTTACTTCCACTTTTAAATGTATGAATGTTGAAATTGCAAATAACTGTAAAACACTTTAATGAAGTCACAGTAGACATTTTGCATGTCTTCTCAAATGAATGTTCGGAAATGAATACCGCATTCAACCATCCCTATCTTCAATTTAATGTTTTTTAATTACCCCCTCCAGAGTTATGAATAAACAAAACAACAAGATGCACGCTGGTGTCACGAAGAGTCGCTGGTCGCTGGTCCTGACATTGTCTATTTATCGTTTGACTTCTTCACACACACACACACACACACACACACACACACACACACACACACACACACACACACACACACACACACACACACAACACCAGTTTGTCCTGATCCCCTGGCTATGATCAATCATGTAATCTCTTTAATAGGCCCAAATCAAAACTAATGGTGCATGTAATAACTGTTTAAGTAAACAATGTGGACACTAGGGCACATAATGATGTCTTCCTAACTGAGTGTGACAGTCCTAATGAATATTTGGGCTTTGCAAGGTATAAACTATTTGGCCCAAACAATGCCTCTTGTAGCCACTTATATTTATACGTGTTTATTCATGCATTTATGCGCATCATTTTGCATTTTTGGCATGTTTCTTTTGCAGTGTATTAACATTGGGGAAACTTTAGGCCAGCTTGATGTCGGAACGATCATACAACTGTTTGATAGCATTTGCAGAATTGTAAGCAATCAATTGCAATTCTATCAATATGAATTTTTAATATACTTTCACAGAACTGGACTGAGCATATGTGACGTTGTCCTCATACACACTATATTGCCAAAAGTATTTGGCCACCCATCCAAATGATCAGAATCAGGTGTCCTAATCACTTGGCCCGGCCACAGGTGTATAAAATCAAGCACTTAGCCATGGAGACTGTGTCTACAAACATTTGTGGAACAATGTGCCGCTCTCAGTGATTTCCAGCGTGGAAATGTCAAAGGATGCCACCTGTGCAATAAATTCAGTCGTGAAATTTCCCCACTCCTAAAAATTACAAAGTCAACTTTCGGCTTTATAATAAGAAAAGGGAAGAGTTTGGGAACAACAGCAACTCAGCCACGTAAACTGACAGAGAGGGGTCAGCAGATGCTGAAGCGCATAGTGCAAAGATGTCACGTCAATTGCTACAGAGCTCCAAACTTCGAGTGACCTTTCAATCAGCCCACGTACAGTACGCAGAGAGCTTCATGGAATGGGGTTCCACGGCCGAGCAGCTGCAACTAAGCCATTCATCACCAAGTCCAATGCATATCGTCGGATGCAGTTGTGTTAGGCACGTCGCCACTGGACTCTAGCGCAGTGGAGACCCCTTCTCTGGAGTAATGAATGACGCTTTTCCATCTGGTAATCTGATGGACGAGTCTGGGTTTGGAGGTTGCTAGGAGAATGGTACATTTCGGACTGCATTGTGCCAGGTGTGAAATTTGGTGGAGGAGGAATTATGGTGTGGGGTTGTTTTTCAGGAGTTGGGCTTGGCCCCTTAGTTACAGTGAAATGAACTTTGAATGCTCCAGGATTACAAAACATTTTGGACAATTCCATGCTACCAACCTTTTGGGAACAGTTTGGAGCGGGCCCCTTACTCTTCCAACATGACTGTGCACCAGTGCACAAAGCAAGGTCCATACAGACATGTGACAGAGTCTGGTGTGGATGAACTTGACCGACCTGCGCAGAGTCCTGACCTGATTCTGATAGAACACCTTTGGGATGAATTAGAACGGAGACTGAGAGCCAAGCCTATTCAACCAACTCCAGTTAGTGACCTCACCAATGCGCTTTTAGAAAAACGGTCGAAAATTCCGATAAACACACTCAGCAACATTGTGGACAGCCTTCCCAGAAGAGTTGAAAAAGGTGGACCGACGTCATATTGAACCCTATGGGTCAGGAATGGGATGCCACATGTGAATCAAGGCAAGTGGCCAAAAACTTTTGGTAATATAGTGTATGTTCAGTCCATTTCGGTGAAAACAAATTAAGATTTGATACAAATGTATGTCTTAAAAGGAAAAGGGAGCTTTATTGTCAACTAATTACTAAATAATCTCCACAGAGCAAGACTGACCTCTGCTGGACCGCTACACTCCTAGCATTCCTTTTCTGCCTATTCACAAATCAACACATTATTTTCAAGTTTCAGTTTCACTGTAACTATTCATCTAAATATTACACGGAATGTACTCAAAAAGCGGTAAATCAACAAATAAGGGCGTCCAACACAATGGTACGCCCCTACTTTTTTCGCGATTTGGTTTAATCCAGTCGCTTGTAACCGGAAGTAGTAGTAAATGTTTGTTATGATTGCTGTCAGCTGCCTTCTATTCACATGATTACAATACGTTCACCGGCCAGCTTTTCGATATATATTTAACATAAATGCGTTAAAGTTATGTGTACTTATACTTTATAACGCACAGGTCATGTGTGTGCTCCTCTAGTTTGATCAGAGTTCGGAGGATAATATTATTGCTCTTTTAGCATTTAGTTTCCGGTTAGCAGCTAGCTATTGAAATGCTATTTTACCAATGAATATCGTGTTTATAGTTTGTAAACATGGACAGGATCATTAAAGGTAAGTGGACTTGCCTTTCATAAGTGCGTAAGAAGCGAAATGTGTTTAAAATATTGTAGGCTGTAGCTCTATAGAAATGATGACGTCACAATAAGGATAAATCAAAACAAACATGGCGGATCAATAAAGCAAATATTTAATTGTTTGTGTTTGTTGTTCCTCCAGACGTCGGTGATATCCAGTCTCGACTGTTTGACCACAGACCCATTGTCAATGCAGAGATCCGATACTTTGTCAAAGAGTTCGAGGTGCACTGCAGAATATAAAACGTAGCAAATGTGTAATTTAAAAACCCAGAACTGCACACTAACGTTTCCCCTGCTGTCGGCCCAGGAGAAAAGAGGACAAAGGGAGAGCAGACTGCTGGAGAACCTCCACAAAATGGTGCACGAAACAAACGAGAAAATGCTTCCTGAAAATTTGGAAGGCATGAAGCAGCAGTTGTCTGACGTCATTAGTCGATGTAAGTATGATATAGACCAGGGGTCTCAAACTGAATTAACCTGGGGGTCACTGGACGCAGAGTCTAAGTGAGTCTGGGCCGCAAGAAAAGATTTCTCAAAAAAAAAATGTTGCATGTGTAGTTGCATAATGACGTTTCAAATTGTATCCCCTGTGCACCGCAACTTTTCCCCTGCAAATGAGACACGTCAGGGTGCACCTGTGCTCAACAAAGAAATATTGCATCTCCCACTTTTCCTGGAATTGTCTTTGCTCATCACTAACCTTTCTCTTGACTGCGGGCTTTGAAAAAGACATAGTTTGGGGTTGTGGAATATATTTGTATTCAGCCGACGCACAGAGAATAATGTTATTTCCGCAATGTCAGCAGTAACGTGCGGGGAGGTTCATGGCTGGTGAGGCACTGACTTCATCACAGTCAGATTTACAGACATATAAACCCTAAAGAGTATCTTCTTCACCATTTGATTGGCTGCAGTTAACGGGTTATGTTTAAAAGCTCAAACCAGCATTCTTTACACATACAAACTGTAGCACACAAAAAAGCACATTTGATAAAAAAAACATTATTATGGTCTTACTTTACTTATAAATTGAGTCCATGCGCCGCTCCTTTTGAACAAATGCATCGATAACTTGTTTATAAAAGTCTTCCTTATCTTTCTTAAGTTTAAAAAGTCTCTGTCTCGATGGAGATTCCTGTCTGAAGCAAACCTTTGTAGCTCCGGCGTTGGTCTTCCTCTTAATTATCACCTCCTGCTTCGATTGAAAGTCCAGTTTATAAAACTGTTTATTTTAGATACCGGTATGTAATCCTCCATGTTAAATGTCCAGAGGAGAGAACAAATAAACGATCGCTGCCGCTGCACTTGACTTGCTAAGTGTAGCTTGTTGTCACTTATTCTGCAGCCGAGTAATTGCAAGAAGGATCTTTGGGATCACTAGCGTCCTCTACCACCATGAGGCGGAAGAACAGGTGCCTCACACAGTGCGTCTTCGCAACCGCTTTATGATTGCTCAGCACAAAAAATACATTACACACATACAGTTTTTGACAAAATACACTGTACATTATATACCTGAGCTAACTAAACTATGGAAATGTATAATGTAATTCATATAGCAATACGGTCTCACTGCACAGCAGCCAGCAGTTAGCCGAGTCTTTGCACAATTCATGGTGAGGCTCAACTGGCTGCTGACTCACCGCAAGTCTCTTCTCAGTATTTGAACGGCAAATGTGAAAATTCAGCGATTTTGAATAAAAATAATCCAAAACTGGTGAAGTTAAATGGAAAATAACTTTATAAAGTTTAATCACTGGATACATATAACTATTTTTATTTTTGCATTTTTTTTTCTTTCCATGATGGCACATGAGGCACTGCCTCACCTGCCTCCCCTGACTGCACATCACTGGCAATGTGTGTCGTTCCGCTTTCCCTCCCTACAGCAACATGGCGGTCGGCGGATAAAACTAAAAAAGTACCGGGATAGCGAGCGCAAAAAAGTGACTGCTCCCGGAGTGTTAGAAATAAATATATTTTGTGTTCATTGTGTGAGGTAATGCAAATTAAACAATAAAAAAACCATAACGATTAGAATTGGTCCAGGTTATCGGGGACTGTAATTACTGACGGACAGGTGTCGCTGTGTGACTGCAGCCAGACACGTAAGAAAACCCTCGTCTCCATGGCAACGTTTCTGTCTCTTTCACTCATTTGCCACTTTTCCACTAACGCAGGGGTAGGTAATCCCGAACGATGAAAGAGCCATTTTGGACCTAAATAACAAGAATTGTCTCTGTCTGGAGCCAACGGGCTGGGGTTTGCGTTTCTTTGCTTGCATCACGCAAGTGACGTCAATGTTTGGCCCTCGAGAGCCACATACCACACCGTGATTGGTAGATTACTTCAGCTCCACACACAACGTTGTCAAATGCCATTCATATAAAACTCGTGGGCCACACTAACATTAAACTTTCATATTAAGGTGAGGGCCGCAAAATAAAATTTCGCGGGCCGCATGTCTGAGACCCCTGATGTAGAAGTTGACAATATATATGTTGTACAGGGCTTACTCATTTCCTCTTTGTGCTGTAAAAATTGTGAATGGTCCACTTGACACTCCTGTAGGGAAACTTTGTTGTAATCAGAAAAATAACAGAAAAATCCACAGTTTATTCCAAAATGATTATTTGTCTTCTATGTAATTGCGCTCTGGAATAATGTTGTGAATGACATCTGCTGGGTCAAAACATGGTCTCTTCCTAACAGGTATGTACTTACAAACAAAGTCAAACATGTTTCTTTCAAAATCATTCATCGTTTTAACTCTGTAAAGACTGTGATGGTTAGATACAAGAAGGACATTGATGTAAGATGCATCCAGAGACTTTTTACAACCTTTTTTGGACTTGTGAAAGCACCCGATAACTAGGGCAGGGCATCTGCCGTTTCATGCTGGACCATATTCATGACAAATGTGTGCTTTGTTAGAAAGAGGTGCTATTTGGATTTACACAGTATGATAAAATATTAGAACATGAATTTTACCTATGCAACCTCATTATAATATTGGCTACGTTTTATATTCATAAATGTAAGTTTCTCAATACCCGACCTATTTTTTGTGCTTTTAAAATAATTATTACAAATTTACTTTAAAAACGCTTTCTACTTTTAACAACCAAAAAGCTATAAAAACTATGATGCTGTGCTCCAATTTTGGATTAGTTATGGAACTCGTGTGAACCTATGGCTTTACATATTGTTACATTAGTTTTTACATTCTTCTTTAGTGGCTTTATTGAGTTCACAACCCACTGGCACTTTTTTGTACTCTCTTTGTACTGTTTCTGTACTTGTTTTGGTTATTTCTTTGATTGTATGTAAATGTTAAATAATATCAATGAAGGTTTTGAAACCCCCCCCCCCCCCTCCCACCCCATCAAAAAAAAAAAAGTTGACAATACAGAAAATAATTACAGCTTTGCCTTGATTAAATGAGATATGTGACTATAAACCTGATCACAGTTGGTTGTTTCTGTTTTACAGTGGAGGCTGCTAATCACATGGCAAAAAGAATCCAGCAGAGGGAGCTTAAAGCAGAGCAGGTAAAATATAAAGGAAGCTTTGCTTAATGAGCTGCATATTGATCTACATTGAGGTTTAAATTAGTGCGATAAATAAACCACATGAGGAACTTTTTTTTTTTTTTTTTTTTTTTTGGAGGGGGGGGTTCTACTGTCACTGGCATTCAAGTGAAATTGGCAGCACGGTGGACAAGGGGTTAGTTGTGTGACACTACAAAGGTCCTGAGTTCGATCCTCGGGCTCGGGGTCTTTCTGTGTGGAGTTTGCATGTTCTCCCTGTGAATGCGTGGGTTCCCTCCGGGTACTCCAGCTTTCCCCCACACCCAAAGACATGCACCTGGGGCTAGGATGATTGGCAACACTTCTGTAAATTGGCACTATTGTATGAATGCGAATGAGTATGAATGTTGTTTCCCAGGAATAAACATGTTTGTTTTGTCCCATTCACATGTTGCAGGAGTTCCTCTGTTAATTCATCCAACAGAGAGAGATTATTTTGGAGGGCAATATTCGTTGTACTTACATTCATATCTGTGTTAATAGAAACCAGTTGTAGCTGGGACGCCTTGTCTTTAATTTCCTTTCTAATGAGTTCAATTTCCTTATTAAAGAAATTCTTAAAGTCATCAGCCAAATGGGTTTAGCTACTGGCAGGAGTCCCTTGTTGGGTTAGCGATTCTACTGTACTGAACAAATATGTAGGATTGTTTTTGTTGAGGCGGATGAGATTGGAGTAGTAATTAGTTGTAGACAAACACTCTGAGTCTGTCTGAAGCAGCTAAATATTTTTTTAATTAATGCATATTGTTTTAATGTGTGGCACCTTGAGACCAGAATGTTTGACAATCTAAAAGTAACACGTGTCCCTCCACTTATTTTTGCAGTTTAATGAAATTTAATGATTCAATCTTTTTTTTAATGACAAATCGAATCGCAATTTGAGGGAAATTGGCAGTCACGTTTACTTCTCAATCGTGCAGCCCAACTTGTAAAAACTTATTTGAATTGATTGTATTAATCATATTTATTTTAAGCTAAAACATTAGTTTTAAATTGAATATATAGAATGAAATTAGATTAATTAGTTTTTAAATCGGAACCAAAAGGTTCTGATTTAACACAACTTTAAGCCACAATGGAAGAGGATGTTAACCAATGGCTGAAAAACAGTCATCTTACTCTTGCCTTGCTAAAAATGGTATGCGCTTTTAGTTCGAAAACGGCGGCATTTAAAATCTCTTTGCAAAGTTGTGAAATACGGGAGGTTACTGAATTGAAATCTTTGGCGCTAAACCACCAACTTTAGATCTGAAAAGAAAATACTGTCTAAAGTGGCAAAAAGTAACCAACTTTCACATCTGTCCTATTGTCTTTCAACTTGGGCTCAGGCATCGCCCTCTACAATCAGACCCATGACTTCTCTGCAGAGCCAGACCTTGACAGTCATGGATAAGAAGCCCATCCGCTGGCCAAATGGCTGAGGTGGAGAAAAATAACTTCAAAAAGTACATGATTCATGTCAGTCAGAAAGGGACATTGATCCCAATAACTTTCACTTTTCCAACTTTGGATTAAAACTTTCCGCCTTAGCCTTTTAGTACTTTGGCAAAACTAGGTCTACTGTCACTTTTGTTGTATCTTAACGTTGTTGCGGCTTTTTCCAATCGTGCTGTTGCCGAAAGTTGCGTTGTGGCTTTATGTTGCTGTGTTGTACCATTTGCATTTATTGACATTTCTCAGCCACCGTACATTAGCACTACATGAAACTATCCAAGAAAAATGACCCGAATAAGGCAGAAAAATAAAATAGAATAAGATGAATGAATAAGAAAGTAATTAAATGAGACCTTATCTCTAAATATACAAATGTACAAACGTGGCCAATGGGTATCAGATCTAAATGTGCCTGTAAATAGTGTGAGTTTAGAATAACTATTCCAAGCAGCAGAATATATAAATGTAATTGTATGTACTAATTCCCCGTGTGTACCGACTTTTTTTATTTCGCACGTGTTGATATAGCCATATTTTTAAATTTCTTCCAATTTTATTAAAATTTTTGGACTGGGTCTCAAATATATATATATTTTTTTTTAAACCAAACAGACTAGTGTTCCTGTCACTCTGTGTGGAGTTTGCATTTTCTCTTGCGTGCATGGGTTTTCTCTGGGTACATCTCCAAAACGTGTTAGGTTAATAGTAAAATGTATATTGTTCGTTATTGTGAATGTGAATGGTTGTCAACATGTTCCCTGGCAACCAGACCAGGGTGTACCCCACCTTTGGCCAGAGTCATTTGGGATAGGCTCCAGCTCACCCAGGGATTAAATGTTGTTATTTCAGATGTGGGATGGGGAAAACTAGCTTGAGTACGGGGGCTGTGGCTTGAAGGTATTAGAGCCATATAGATAGATAGATAGATAGTACTTTATTGATTCCTTCATATACTTTAGAGCAGGGGTCACCAACGCGGTGCACTAGGTAGCCCGTAAAGACCAGATGAGTAGCCCGCTGGCCTGTTCTAAAAATAGCTCAAATAGCAGCACTTACCAGTGAGCTGCCTCTATTTTTTAAATTGTATTTATTTACTAGCAAGCTGGTCTTGCTTTCCTCAACATTTTTAATTCTAAGAGAGACAAAACTCAAATAGAATTTGAAAATCCAAGAAAATATTTTAAAGACTTGGTCTTCACAAGTTTAAATAAATTCCTTTTTTTTTTTTACTTTGCTTCTTATAACTTTCAGAAAGACAATTTTAGAAAAAAAAATACAACCTTAAAAATGATTTTAGGATTTTTAAACACATATACCTTTTTACCTTTTAAATTCCGTCCTCCTCCTCTCTGAGCTGCTACCTTACCGTGGTAGAGGAGTTTGCGTGTCCCAATGATCCTAGGAGCTATGTTGTCTGGGGGTTTTCATGCCCCCTGGTAGGGTCTCCCAAGACAAACAGGTCCTAGGTGAGTGATCAGACAAAGAGCAGCTCAAAGACTTCTATGGAATTACAACGAAATGAACCCAGATTTCCCTCGCCCGGACGTGGGTCACCGGGGCCCCGCTCTGGAGCCAGGCCCGGAGTTGGGGCACGATGGCGAGCGCCTGGTGGTCGGGCCTGTTCCCATGGGGCCCGGCCGGGCACAGCCCGAAGAGGCAACGTGGGTCATCCCTCCAATGGGCTCACCACTCATAGGAGGGGCCATAGAGGTCGGGTGCATTGTGAGCTGGGCGGCAGCCGAAGGCAGGGCACTTGGCGGTCCGATCCTCGGCTACAGAAGCTAGCTCTTGGGACGTGGAACGTCACCTCACTGGGGGGGAAGGAGCCTGAGCTAGTGCGCGAGGTAGAGAAGTTCCGGCTGGATATAGTCGGACTCACCTCGACGCACAGCAAGGGCTCTGGAACCAGTTCTCTCGAGAGGGACTGGACCCTCTTCCACTCTGGCGTTGCCGGCAGTGAGAGGCGACGGGCTGGGGTGGCAATTCTGGTTGCCCCCCGGCTCAAAGCCTGTACGTTTGAGTTCAACCCAGTGGACGAGAGGGTAGCTTCCCTTCGCCTTCGGGTGGGGGGACGGGTCCTGACTGTTGTTTGTGCTTACGCACCAAACAGCAGTTCAGAATACCCACCCTTTTTGGGTACACTCGAGGGAGTACTGGAAAGTGCTCCTCCGGGTGATTCCCTTGTCCTACTGGGAGACTTCAACGCTCATGTTGGCAACGACAGTGAAACCTGGAGAGGCGTGATTGGGAAGAATGGTCGCCCGGATCTAAACCCGAGTGGTGTTTTGTTATTGGACTTTTGTGCTCGTCACAGTTTGTCGATGACAAACACCATGTTCAAACATAAGGGTGTCCATATGTGCACTTGGCACCAGGACACCCTAGGCCGCAGTTCCATGATCGACTTTGTAGTTGTGTCATCGGATTTGCGGCCTTATGTTTTGGACACTCGGGTGAAGAGAGGGGCGGAGCTTTCTACCGATCACCACCTGGTGGTGAGTTGGCTGCGATGGTGGGGGAGGATGCCGGACAGACCTGGCAGGCCCAAGCGCATTGTGAGGGTCTGCTGGGAACGTCTGGCAGAGTCTCCTGTCAGAGAGAGTTTCAATTCACACCTCCGGGAGAACTTTGAACATGTCACGAGGGAGGTGCGGGACATTGAGTCTGAGTGGACCATGTTCCGAACCTCTATTGTCGAGGCGGCTGATTGGAGCTGTGGCCGCAAGGTTGTTGGTGCCTGTCGTGGCGGTAATCCCAGAACCCGTTGGTGGACACCAGCAGTGAGGGATGCCGTCAAGCTGAAGAAGGAGTCCTATCGGGTTCTTTTGGCTCATAGGACTCCGGAGGCAGTGGACGGGTACCGACGGGCCAAGCGGTGTGCAGCTTTAGCGGTCGCGGAGGCAAAAACTCGGACATGGGAAGAGTTCGGGGAAGCCATGGAAAACGACTTCCGGACGGCTTCGAAGCGATTCTGGACCACCATACGGCGCCTCAGGAAGGGGAAGCAGTGCACTATCAACACCGTGTATGGTGCGGATGGTGTTCTGCTGACTTCGACTGCGGATGTTGTGGATCGGTGGAGGGAATACTTCGAAGACCTCCTCAATCCCACCAACACGTCTTTCTTTGAGGAAGCGGTGCCTGGGGAATCTGTAGTGGACTCTCCTATTTCTGGGGCTGAGGTCGCTGAGGTAGTTAAAAAGCTCCTCGGCGGCAGGGCCCCGGGGGTGGATGAGATCCGCCCGGAGTTCCTTAAGGCTCTGGATGCTGTGGGGCTGTCTTGGTTGACAAGACTCTGCAGCATCGCGTGGACATCGGGGGCGGTACCTCTGGATTGGCAGACCGGGGTGGTGGTCCCTCTCTTTAAGAAGGGGGACCGGAGGGTGTGTTCCAACTATCGTGGGATCACACTCCTCAGCCTTCCCGGTAAGGTTTATTCAGGTGTACTGGAGAGGAGGCTTCGCCGGATAGTCGAACCTCGGATTCAGGAGGAACAGTGTGGTTTTCGTCCTGGTCGTGGAACTGTGGACCAGCTCTATACTCTCGGCAGGGTTCTTGAGGGTGCATGGGAGTTTGCCCAACCAGTCTACATGTGCTTTGTGGACTTGGAGAAGGCATTCGACCGTGTCCCTCGGGAAGTCCTGTGGGGAGTGCTCAGAGAGTATGGGGTATCGGAATGTCTTATTGTGGCAGTCCGCTCCCTGTATGATCAGTGTCAGAGCTTGGTCCGCATTGCTGGCAGTAAGTCGGACACGTTTCCAGTGAAGGTTGGACTCCGCCAAGGCTGTCCTTTGTCACCGATTCTGTTCATAACTTTTATGGACAGAATTTCTAGGCGCAGTCAAGGCGTTGAGGGGTTCCGGTTTGGTGGCCACGGGATTAGGTCTCTGCTTTTTGCCGATGATGTAGTCCTGATGGCTTCATCTGGCCGGGATCTTCAGCTCTCACTGGATCGGTTCGCAGCCGAGTGTGAAGCGACCGGAATGAGAATCAGCACCTCCAAGTCCGAGTCCATGGTTCTCGCCCGGAAAAGGGTGGAGTGCCATCTCCGGGTTGGGGAGGAGACCCTGCCCCAAGTGGAGGAGTTCAAGTACCTAGGAGTCTTGTTCACGAGTGGGGGAAGAGTGGATCGTGAGATCGACAGGCGGATCGGTGCGGCGTCTTCAGTAATGCGGACGTTGTATCGATCCGTTGTGGTGAAGAAGGAGCTGAGCCGGAAGGCAAAGCTCTCAATTTACCGGTCGATCTACGTTCCCATCCTCACCTATGGTCATGAGCTTTGGGTCATGACCGAAAGGATAAGATCACGGGTACAAGCGGCCGAAATGAGTTTCCTCCGCCGGGTGGCGGGGCTCTCCCTTAGAGATAGGGTGAGAAGCTCTGCCATCCGGGAGGAGCTCAACGTAAAGCCGCTGCTCCTCCACATCGAGAGGAGCCAGATGAGGTGGTTCGGGCATCTGGTCAGGATGCCACCCGAACGCCTCCCTAGGGATGTGTTTAGGGCACGTCCAGCTGGTAGGAGGCCACGGGGAAGACCCGGGACACGTTGGAAAGACTATGTCTCCCGGCTGGCCTGGGAACGCCTCGGGATCCCCCGGGAAGAGCTAGACGAAGTGGCTGGAGATAGGGAAGTCTGGGCTTCCCTGCTTAGGCTGCTGCCCCCGCGACCCGACCTCGGATAAGCGGAAGATGATGGATGGATGGATGGAAATTCCGTCCTCTTCTTTCCTGACAATTTAAGTCAGTGTTGAAGTATTTTTATTTTTTTTATTGTAAAGAATAATAAATATATTTTAATTTAATTCTTCATTTTAGCTTCTGTTTTTTCGACGAAGAATATTTGTGAAATATTTCTTCAAACTTATTATGACTAAAATTCCCAAAAATTATTTTTGGCAAATCTGTAATATCAAATTTATATCTTATTTCAGAGTCTTTTGAATTTCTTTTAAAATTTTTGTTCTGGAAATTTTAGAAGAAATAATTGTCTTTGTTAGAAATATACCTTGGTCCAATTTGTTATATATTCTAACAAAGTGCAGATTGGATTTTAACCTATTCAAAGAATGTCATCAAAATTTTAAAATGAATCTTAATTAGGAAAAATTACTAATGATGTTCCATAAATTATTTTTTTAATTTTTTCAAAAAGATTCGAATTAGCTAGTTTTTGTCTTCTTCTTTTTTTTTGGCTGAATTTTAAAGAGTCGAAATTGAAGATAACTGTTTCAAAATATTTTTATTTTTTCGTTTTTTCTCCTCTTAAATCGTTCAATTAAGTATTTTTTTCATCATTTATTCTCTACAAAAAACCTTCCGTAAAAGGAAAAAAAATGTACGACAAAATGACGGACAGAAATACCCATTTTTTTAATATATATATATAGATTTATTTATCAAAGGTAAATTGAGCAAATTGGCTATTTCTGGCATTTTATTTAAGTGTGTATAAAACTGGTAGCCTTTCGCATTAATCAGTACCCAAGAAGTAGCTCTTGGTTTCAAAAAGGTTGGTGACCCCTGCTTTAGAGTAATATGAATAGATGTGTAACAATTGTGCAGTAATTAATTTTGTTTGCCCTGTATGTCCTGGGTGAGATTCATAACTCCTCCAAGAATGTAAGATAGTGCACCCCCAATGACTACCAAACAGGATGTGTAATTTGTGTTGTCATTAACTTAGCTTATTTTAAATACCACAATTTTTTATGTCAACAACATAGTAACACCTTCAAATTAAGTCAAAAGTTTGTCTTGTTCTGATTTTAATTGCTTTGGAGGCGCATTTGACCGGTGATCAGTGGAGCCACACCGTGCTGTCCCTTATTGCGGTTTCACAGAGCAGCACCACAGCCAATCTTTTTTAAATCTTTACCCAGGAAAGTCAAATTGAGAATAATAATCTCTTTTTTTAACAAAGTTTTGCACAATCAGTGAGCTTGTGGGCATCTTGAGCTGTCCTTTTCCTGCATGGTGCAAGTGTTTGACTCGTCTCCGCCCAAAATATATTTTGGCGTTTGTTTGGAAGACCAAAAGCTGCTGCAACTCTTCTCACTCTAACGAATATACGATGCATAGAAATAAAAAATATCTATTAATGTTGTTTTTAATTATTTTCACCTGTCCTTTCAGAGTGTCCAACTCCAGGAAAACATGGAGCATATGAAAGAAGAGTGGGCAGACTTTCTGAAAGAGCAGCAGAGGCTAAAGGAAGAAGTGGAAGAAGAACATGCCAAGGCTGTGGGACAACTCAGCACTCATTACAGTGAGAAAAAGAAGGATCTGGATAAGTTATTATTAGATGTTTAGCAATGCAATTTGATCCACACAAACCTTAATTGTCAGTCCAGCATTATCAGAAAAACAAAGATCTTTTTAAAGTTGTCCACATTTTTTTTTTTTTTTTTTTACTATCATGTAATTATATTTAATTTAAATTAAAATGGCGGGTTAAAACGTTTTTTAAATCTGGGGGGAAATCACTTCCACAAAATTGGCATGCTTAATCCAAAGGATTGCAGTATATTTTTGATAATAGAATTGTATTTTTAAGTTTACTAGCATAAGATGACATTTAAGTTGATGAAAATGTAAGTCACCAACCTCGCCACTAGGGGATGCAAGTACACTGTTAATGTGTGTGTGTGTGTGTCCTTGACAGGGTAATAGATTAAATGAGACTATCCAGATGTGTGGTAATCTTCTGCACACCTACATGTAACACAGACACATGAAGGATTTTGTACTTCTAGAAGTTTCCATATTTTGCACTAAAAGTGTTTGATGGAGGCAGACCTCCAAATAAATTAGAATAAAGCTGCTCAGGTGCAAGCTCCCCCCACCCCTCTACTTGGCTCATGGCTCCTTAAACTCTCATGCAAGGTCACGCTTTGTTTCCTTTGTGTGTGTATATATATATATATATATATATATATATATATATATGTATGTGTGTGTGTGTGTGGTAAAGAGTCAGGAATGGCAGAAGGTGGTAGTCTAGGTGTCAGGAGATCAAAGAGGGCATGGCCACGCCAGCAGATGTTCGCAGGAAAAGGGCCAACCCTAATTTGCTCTGTGCGCACTTCACTGAGGTGTATGTGTGGCGGTGCAGCTGTCCAAGGTGGAGACAGCTCATCATCGCCTAATAAGCAGTGACAAGACGGAAACATGGCTGCCCTCTGCCAGCTAGGCACCTTTTTCATCTGCCCTTGTTTATTTTTTGGTTTGACTGGAAAGCAAGAAAAACAGGGCCTGTGAAAGGTCACATCCACAAGTGGAGAAAGACGAGGGCGAGGTTTCTTCTTAGGACTGACGTGACAATGTTCACCACTCGCTTTTCTAATGAATTTGAACTCGAGCTGGATGCTGGCGCATTAAGACCACCTTCCTATACCTACTTATTTATCTACCACGGACCTTTCATCTTTCCATATCAAACCTGCTAATTTACACAATAATCCTTCCTTTATTGCCATTAACTGACTGGTAGAAATTATTAATGAATTGAATATTGTCGGAGCTAGTGCATAAAAACTGTTTACGTCCCCGAAATACAATTTCTAACATTGAGACATGAGTTAAAACCCACATAGTCACCTTCACACTCTTAATCGAATATACTAATATAGTAATGTTGCCTGATGCTAAGCCAATCAGTGGCCATGATCCTGAACAGCACTCTCTGACTGGTTTGGTCTTAGTCTCTAGTGACCACTACTTTAGTATTGCTGTTTTTAGGTAAGTTTGCCAATGTTATGCCTAAAAATGTTTAGTAGAGGTCATAAATACGGAATCTAGCAAATGCGGAAAGGGGTGACTACCTAACTACCATAAGCACTATGTGGTTGTTTAAGGCCACAATCAATCACATTATTATGGCATACAGATTTTGGATATATATTTTTTTCTTTTTTAATGCTTTAGTTTTAAAATATGTCAAAGTTCAATACAATTATTGTTTGAATCCGATTAGGAATTAGGATGCTACTTACACCCCTGTTAGAAAATACAAAATAGTTAATTCCTCTTAAGAAACCTAGCATTGAACACTTCAACACAGACTGCATAATGTCATCAAAGCTCACATTCGCACCAACATTTGGGAACAAGGATGAGGTAATATGAGAAAGAGAAAAAAACATGTATTTTTGTGGCAACAGACAGTTTTTGTGTAAATATTTTGCATCTCATATCACATAATTGTGATGCGTTCAAGGACTTTTATCACTCATTTTGTAAGACGTGAGGTAGGCTAAACCCCCCAATAGATGCACTACTACTACTACAGAATTATGACCGGTTGTATGATTAAGTCACAAATCCTGGGGACGTATAAGCTGCATGCAAAAACATGACAAAGGTAAAATACATGTGTTAATAAAAATTTAGTTTCAACCATCTTAAGTCAATTAGTTTTTAGTGCTTATGAACATACCGTGTGTGTGTGTGTGTGTGTGTGTGTGTGTGTGTGTGTGTGTGTGTGTGTGTGTGTGTGTGTGTGTGTGTGTGTGTGTGTGTGTGTGTGTGTGTGTGTGTGTGTGTGTGTGTGTGTGTGTGTGTGTGTGTGTGTGTGTGTGTGTGTGTGTGTGTGTGAAAAAAAAGATATTAAAGACCAAAATGGGGCCACAAAAAGCTCCTGTAACACCATCTAGCCTCATACCTATACATTTTGTAAATCTATGCCTCCAGACCCATCTACAGCTAACAACCTACATGTGTGTATCTTTATACGCATCTACTGTACCTACCTCCTAACATTTCTGCTTCCAGCTCGCATACTAATATAGTGGTGGCGTCAGTCAAAACACTCTCATTGTTAACAAGTGAGCAGTGTGTTGTAGTTCCTGTTCGTCGGGGACACGAACGCCATAAAGTTGCGGTGCTGCGTGCCAACATAAATGCTAAATAAAGGAAAGTGTGCAGCAGTCTGGAGCCGTAGAAGATAAGGGGACTGCAACCATTCAGCTTTGAAATACCTGATACAAAGCCTTTTTAAAACAGTTTGTGGCGTCATAATGTACCCGCTTTGTCACGCTTGCTTTTCACTCTTATGACTCCAACTTTGGGAACTACCACCAACAAACTTCAACGTTGTGCTGTATCCTCCTTCAAAGTCTCAATTATAGCAAACTAATGTGAGATCGGAACGTCCTTAAAGAAACAAAAATTCCCAAGGAGCGCTAAAGTTTCAACCAAACTTTGCATTTTCTCCGCAGCCTCTGTGATCACTTTTCACTGGGGTGGACAAATGAGAAAAAGCAGGTCTTCAGGACACAAGTTGAGTGCGGGAAGAATGGGACGTGAGCTATTTGATTCACCCCAGCTTTCCTGGCAGCTTATGAGAACTCTCAGCCTATTTTTTCCCCCCTATTGTGCTGCAAGATGGGCCCCTGTTACTCAATTACGGAGGGTCCCGAATGAAAATGCCAGCGAACAAAAGCCTTTGCTTCCAAGTTAATAAGCCCAGCATAACAACACTCCAGGGTAGCACTGATGCTTCCTGGGTGGATGGCAATGCAGGTGCTGATATGAATTCTTTGGCTCTGGAGAATGTTCCCCCCCTGTGGTCTCTAAATGGGAGACTGATCTCCAAGCGGCAGTAACACTCATTAAGAAATTGATATTTCTCAGAGGGTATTTAGCAGCCCTGTCGGACAGTATAGCCAAGAAAATGAGCACTGGGTGGCACATAAAGCAAAGAAATTAAATGTAATAAATGGGCCAACGACACAAATTATTCATGCTGTTTATTTTGCCCGCGCATGCTCCTTTACATACACCGTGGATGGCTACCTGAATGTCTGCACGGGTCGTTGTACGGTCAGTGATCAGGGCAATGCGTACGTCAGTGCAAATATAGGATAGGTCGGGGGTCAGCAACCCGCGGCTCTCGAGCCACATGCGGCTCTCGAGCCACATGCGGCTCTTTAGCGGCGCCCTGGTGGCTCCATGGAGCTTTTTCGAAAATGTATGGAAATCGGGTGAAAAGTTTCTGTAGTTTCTGTAGGAGGACAAACATGACACACACCATCCTAATTGTTAGAAAGCCCACTGTTTAATAGGTTTGTGTTTATGCTTCACTGATGAGAGTATTTGGCGAGCGCAATTTTGTCCTACTAATTTCAGCGGCTCTTGAACTCACCGTTGTGTGTGTGGCCTGTGTCCTCAGCAGTTTGTTTACATGTACAACTTTCTCCAACGCTGCCACAGAGACGTGTTTTATGCCACTCCTTTGTCTCATTTTGACCACCAAACATTTTATGCTGAGGTTGAATTGACAAAGGTGAGCTTTGTTGATGTGATTGACTTGTTGGAGTGCTAATCAGACATATTTGGTCAATGCATGACTGCAGGCTAATTGATACTAACATGCTATTTAGGCATATTACATCATTATGCCTCATTTGTAGGTATATTTGGTCTCATTTAATTTATTTTACTTATGTTAAGTTTATTTTTCCATGTTTCATGACACATTATCTGTTTGTACAAACCCTGTTTCCATATGAGTTGGGAAATTGTGTTAGATGTAAATATAAACGGAATACAATGATTTGCAAATCATTTTCAACCCATATTCATTTGAATATGCTACAAAGACAACACATTTGATGTTTAAACTGATCAACTTTTTTTTTTTTTGCAAATCATTAACTTTAGAAGGTATTCGGAGTGGAATGTTCAAAATGAACATGCAACATTTGTGATGTTTAAACTGTGTTTTTACATAATTAGCAGACTAAATACAATCGGATATGGTCTAAGGCAGGGGTCACCAACCTTTTTGAAACCAAGAGATACTTCTTGAGTACTGATTAATGCGAAGGGCTACCAGTTTGATACACACTTAAATAAATTGCCAGAAATAGCCAATTTGCTCAATCTACCTTTTAATAAATAAATCTATATATATAAAAAGAAAGGGTATTTCTGTCTGCCGTTCCGCCGTACATTTTTTTTTCCTTTTACGGAAGGTTTTTTGTAGAGAATAAATGATGAAAAAAACACTTAATAGAACGGTTTAAAAGAGGAGAAAACGGGGAAAAAACTAAAATAAAATTTTGAAACATAGTTTATCTTCAATTTCGACTCTTTTAAAATTCAACCGAAAAAAAGAGGAGAAAAACTCGTTAATTCGAATCTTTTTGAAAATTTAAAAAAATAATTCATGGAACATCATTAGTAATTTTTCCTGATTAAGATTCATTTTAGAATTTTGATGACATGTTTTAAATAGGTTTAAATCCAATCTGCACTTTGTTGGAGTATATAACAAATTGGACCAAGCTATATTTCAAACAAAAACAAAAATTTTAAAAGAAATTAAAGACTTTGAAATAAAATTTAGATTTGATTCTACAGATTTTCTAGATTTGCCAGAATATTTTTGGGGAATTTTAATCATAAGTTTGAAGGAATATTTCACAAATATTCTTCGTCGAAAAAACAGAAGCTAAAATGAAGAATTAAATTAAAATGTATTTATTATTCTTTACTATAAAAAAAGAAACTTAAACATTGATTTAAATTGTCAGGAAAGAAGAGGAAAGAATTTAAAAGATAAAAAAGTATATGTGTTTAAAAGTCCTAAAATAATTTTTAAAATTGTATTTTTTCTCTAAAGTTATCTTTCTGAAAGTTATAAGAAGCAAAGTAAAAAAAATCAATTAATTTATTTAAACAAGTGAAGACCAAGTCTTTAAAAAAATTTTATTGGATTTTAAAATTCTATTTGAGTTTTGTCTCTCTTAGAATTAAAAATGTCGAGCAAAGCGAGACCAGCTTGCAAGTAAATGAATAAAATTTAAAAAAAAGAGGCAGCTCACTGGTAAGTGCTGCTATTTGAGCTATTTTTGGAACAGGCCAGCGGGCGACTCATCTGGTCCTTACGGGCGACCTGGTGCCCGCGGGCACCGCGTTGGTGACCCCTGGTCTAAGGATACAATGAAACATAATTAAGCATATAAAGTCAACTTATTTTTCCACTCTACTGGTACTTTAAGAAAACGAACAACATAAACAACATTAAATAAACACAGAGCTGATGCAACCAGCTACCGCTTCAGTGGGGCCATTTCTACATACAGCTCTAAAAGTTAAACGACAAAAAAAGCAAGTAATTAGCAATAAATAGTGCATATTGCGCACATGCGATCGCACCATTCGTAGACAAACAACAAAACAAAAGATGAGTAAGGAGACCTCGACTGGTGTGCTTGCTGGCAAATTTCACTGACTGGACTTCAGGTAAAACTGTAACAGAATTTGAGCAAAGAAATGACATGCATTCAAATAAAACATTAAAGAATGGTCCTGTTTGACATTCTGACAATAACATTCAATTTGTGTTGAAATATTGGGGTCTTAAGTGTATTAAAAATATGCAAATGAGTAGCTGTAATTAACCCAAATACAAAAGTGTGATTAATTTGATCCAAATAATTTGACAGCATTAATTGTAACGTAATACAATTCTGTGTGACACGTCGACAGAAAAGGTTTACATTTATTTGCCATTTTATTTATTGACACAATGTAAGCCATTAAATTGTTGACATTGATGAGCTGCATGTTCGTATTTTGTTGTTTTGGGGGTTTGTTTCCCCCTACTTGTGTTCATCATCTTAAGCACATGTATAGTTATCTTATCTAAAATTAAATGTAATTACTATTTATTTTCGTTTTATAATTTAATTTTTTTAGTATTACTATTATTAAAAAATTACCTGAAGCTATTTTCCAATTAATGTATTTGGATTTGATTTAAATAGTATTTATTTGTAATTGTATCAATTATTTTTTCTTAGTATTATTTACATTTTACTGTAGGATGTTTAATAAGTATTTAGGTTTTAGTTTTTTTCATTTTAATATTTTTTCACTGTTAATTCAATTTTAGCCTATTGTTATTTTAAACTTAATATCTGTGTTTAACAAACAAAATGTATTCATATTTTTGTACTTGTTTTGTGTATATTGAGCATGTAGGCCCGGTAGGAACTAATTCATTTTAATGTTGTTTTCATTTCATTTTGTATTCAGTTGTGCTTTCATTGTATTGATTGATTGATTGATTGATTGATACTTTTATTAGTAGATTGTACAGTACATATTCCGTACAATTGACCACTAAATGGTAACACCCGAATAAGTTTTTCAACTTGTTTAAGTCGGGGTCCACGTTAATCAATTCATGGTATTAAATGTTTATATTAACTTATCATAACTTAATACGTTTGTGTAAAACAAATACAATGACATTGTGTCGATCAAGTTGGCAAATTATTATTGAAAGCTAATGTTTCTTAGTGCATAATGCAATATTCCAAATAACAAACAGTTGAGCATATTGTTTAGTGTCATGCAAGAGTCAAGTCTGGTGAATTCCTTCCAGGTCAGGCAGGTCCAAGACATACTGATAACGAGTCCAGTAACAACAAACACCTTACTTAGTCAATCATGGAGCAAACAATAGCCTGAGGGATTCGGGATGTTGTCGGCCACTAGCAGAAACAAACTTGAAGTCGTTTAGGTTCCAGAAGCTTTGGAATGTATGACCTCACTGCCAAACACGTCCTAAAACAATGGCCTTCACCTTCCCAGTTTTCCATAGTAAGTTGGTATTTTTCTGATGTCACAATGATACAGATACCTTTTGTGGGACAAAAATAAAGGTTACTTTTAAAGTGTTCTGCATGATTTGAATGTAAAACAACATTCTAATATTTATTTTTGTCAAAATATTAATAAGCGTCAATAGGTTAATAAAATTACACAAAGAAAAAGGTGGACGTATGTCTGGGATTCTTTTTAGCACAGTCAACCCCCCCCCAAAACTCTTCCAGATCAATCAAAAATAATGATAGACATCTTTTTTTTTTTTAAGGTAATCCTTGAATATTTTGTCTTATTTAAACTGGACTGAAGCCCAGAAAAAGACAAGCTTGTGAACATTGCACAAAGCTAACAAAGCATAACACTAAAAAAAAAAAAAAAAAAAGCTTGTGGTCTTATTGAGTGAAAAGAAGATGGAATTCCTCCCCTGTTGTTCTCACTGAGCCAACTCCTGAGCTCTCCAAGGAGCATCTAATATCCTCATTGAAAGCCAATCAATCACTTATATGCCCTGCTGTGGAACCCTAATAAAATCAAACTGCATTTATGTACAGTATATAAAATCCTCTGTATGACTGCATAGATGTCTCTTCTGTGTTTATAGAAGATATTGTCTACTATTGGAAGGAAAGGAGCATATATTACAGCCTCCCGTGATAATGCATGGCTGAGACCCAGGGGCCCCCAACCAATCAGGTGTCCCCGATTTTGACGGCAGACTGCAATGATTGGTGTTCACAACTGTCAATCACAGACAGCTCAGTTTCGTGTAGCAATTTTGTACTGGCTCTCTGAACTGTTTCTTTCCTCCTGCTCCAAGCGGGCGCAAAACCAGGCTACTGGTGTGAGAGGCAAGCGTGTTGACTACTGCAGTGTTTTTCAACCACTGTGCCGTGAGATACGGTCTGGTGTGCTGTGGGAGATTGTCTAATTTCACGTATTTGGGTTAAAACTATTTTTTGCAAACCAGTAATTATAATCTGCAAATGATGTGGTGTTGTTGTCGGTGCTGTCTAGAGCTCTTCCATATCAGTAGGTAGCAGCCGGTAGCTAATTGCTTTGTAGATGTCAGAAACAGCTGGAGGCAGCATGCAGGTAAAAAGTTGTCTAATGCTTAAACCAAAAATAAACAAAATGTGGGTGCCCCTAAGAAAATGTATTGAAGCTTAGGGAATGCTATGCATAGCCAAACTAAAACTGAACGGGCTACAAAAGTAAACAAAAACAGAATGCTGGACGACAGCAAAGACTTACTGTGGAGCAAAGACGGAGTCCACAATGTACATCCGAACATGACATGACAATCAACAATGTCCCCACAAAGAAGGATGAAAACAACTGAAATATTCTTGATTGCTAAAACAAAGTAGATGCGGGAAATATCGCTTAAAGGAAGACATGAAACTGCTACAGTGAAATACCAACAAGTCGCCGTACTAACTGAGCCATGCTTTCCCCACTTATGCTCATCATCAGAACCTAATTCAACAAATTCTCAACGTTGTTTCAATTTCTTGTGCCTGCTGGGTTGGTTTTTGCCCTTCAAGGCTTTCTGTGTCAAGAGACTTACTTCCTAAATTTGTAAACAATAAGAAAAAAATGACAACAGATTTTGGGAATATATAAATATCGATCTAACCACTGTAGTATCGACCACACTGATACAACACTTGGTATCAATACTGTCAGTATTTGCATCGATTCGCCCACCTGTGTTCACATAAAGAGCTCTAGCTTAGCGATTAGCACGTTCAGCTATTCCTTGCCCCTTGTCTCCTTCATCATTGATTTGACTTATAAGTGACTTTGCACTCTGGAGGGACGTTAGTCGCAAGCTAGAATGCTACAGTACGTTGAGGACACGTTCATTTGCTTGTCGCTGTCAATTTTGCATTACGCAGCTGGAATGTGTCAATGTGCATTATCACGATACAAGGATGGTATCAACATTTTATATTGTACAAAACCCCAAACCAGTGAAGTTGGCTCGTTGAATGATTTGTACATAAAAACAGAATACAATGATTTGTAAATCCTTGTCGACTTTTATCGAACTGAATAGACTGCAAAGACAAGATATTTAATGTTCGAACTGAGAAACTTTTTTTTTTTTTTTTTTTTGCAAATAATCATTAACTTAGAATTTAACGGTACCAACACATTGCAAAAAAGTTGGCACAGGGGAATTTTTACCACTGTGTTACATGGCCTTTCTTTTTAACAACACTCAGTAAACGTTTGGGAAATGAGGAGACCAATTTTTGAAGCTTTTCAGGTGGAATTCCTTCCCATTCTTGCTTGATGTACAGCCAAAGTTGTTTAACAGTCCGGGGTCTCCGTTGTAGTATTTTAGGCTTCAATGGGAGACAGGTCTGGACTACAGGCAGGCCAGTCTAGTACTCGCACTGTTTTACTATGAAGCCACGCTGTTGTAACACTTATTTTCCCTGAAAAAAGCAGGGGCGTTCATGATAACGTTGCTTGGATGGCAACATATCTAGTACATGGCAGTACATCTAAGAAGGACAGCTCCAGACTTGAGAAACTGATCAGGCGGGCCGGTTCTACAATCGGAATGAAACTGGACACACTGGTGACGGTGGCAGAGAAGAGGACTGTTGACAAACTAGTGAGCATCCTGGATGATGCCAGTCACCCTCTGCATAGCATTATCAGTAGCCAGAAGAGCCTGTTCAGTTCTAGACTGCTTCATCCCAAGTGCAGGACTAATAGACTCAAAAACTCCTTTGTCCCACACGCCATTAGACTGTACAACTCCTGGCGGGGGGCGGGGGGTACAAGGATGACAGGGGATGCAAAACAATAACAGTGCAATACGTTTTCATAACATGGTCACTACTGCCTACTTTGTCTTGTTATATTCTTATTTTACTGTTATATTTTTATTCCCATTGTTGCTTTTTAGTTTTTATTCTTATTGTAATATTTCTCTATTTTGTTTCCATTTAAACCCCCATTATTTACTTTTATTTTTTTTTAAATTGATCTCAACTCTGTACACTGCTGCTGGAATTTTAATTTTCCTGAAGGAATCAATAAAGTACTATCTATCTATCTATCTATCTATCTATCTATCTATCTATCTATCTATCTATCTATCTATCTATCTATCTATCTATCTATCTATCTATCTATCTATCTATCTGTCTGTCTATCTATCTATATGTTGCTCCAAAAGCCGTTTGTACCTTTCAGCATTATTGGTGCCTTCAAAGATGTGTAAGTTACACATGCCTTAGGCACTAATACACCCCCATACCATCACAGATGCTGGCTTTTGAACTTTGCGCCTATAACAATCTGGATGGTTCTTTTCCTCTTTGGTCCAGAGGACACGACGTCCACAGTTTCCAAAAACAATTTGAAATGTGGACACATCAGACCCAGGAAAACTTTTTAATTTTGCATCAGTCCATCTTAGATGAGCTCGGGCCCAGCGAAGTCGGCGGAGTTTCTCGGTGTTGTTGATAAATGGCTTTGGTAAATGGGTTGTATACTTGTATAGCGCTTTTCTACCTTTTTTTTAAGGAACTCAAAGCGCTTTCACATTATTTCCACATTCACCCATGCAAGGCGCTAACCAGGACCCATCAGGAGCAAGGGTGAAGTGTCTTGCTCAATGACACAGCGGACGGGACTAGGATGGTAGAAGGTGGGGATTGAACCAGTAACCCTCAGATTGCTGGCACAGCCACTCTCCCAACTGCGCCACGCTAGTAGTTTTAACTAGCCCTTACAGATGTAGCAACAAACTGTAGTTACTGACAGTGGTTTTCTGAAGTTTCCCTGAGCCCATGTGGTGATATCCTTTACACACTTTTTGATGCAGTACCGCTTGAGGGTCTGTAATATCATCGCTTACATGCAGTGATTTCTCCAGTTTATCTGAACCTTTTGAGGATATTATGGACCGTAGATAGTGAAATCGCTAAATTCCTTGGAATAGCTCGTTGAGAAATGTTGTTCTTAAACTGTTGCACAATTTGCTCACGCATTTGTTCACAAAGTGGTGACCCTCACCCCATCCTTGTTTGTGAATGAGTGAGCATTTCATGGAAGCTGCTTTTATACCCAATCATGATACCCACCTGTTCCCAATTAGCCTGTTTACCTGTGGGATGTTCCAAATAAATGTTTGATGAGCATTCCTCAACTTTCTCAGTCTTTTTTGCCAGTTGTGCCAGCTTTTTTTTAAAACATGTTCCATATGAGATAATATTTGCAAAAAATAAACATTTTCCAGTTCGGATGTTAAGTATCTTGTCTTTTCAGTCAATTCAATTAAATATAGGTTGAAAATGATTTTCTAATCATTGTATTTTGTTTTTATTTATGACTTACAATGTGCCAACTTCACTGGTTTTGGGTTGTGTATATCGCGCAACCCTTGCAGCACGGGAAGTGGGGGGAAACCTCCCTAAGCCTCATCAGGGGTCCGAGCAACACCCAAAAATAGCAGAAAATAACACTTTTCCGAGGCAGGAGTGCACTTGTTATTTTCTTCTTGCTTTCACTGCACTTTTCTGGCCTGACTTGTGAAGAAAACCTCCCACACTCTCATTGGGGGTCCCAGCAAGACCTGTAAATGACACCACTTTTTTAAAAGTCTTTTCACAAAATGTTTTTTTTTTTTTTTTTTTTTTCCTTCTCATCTCGCTTCCACCGCTCTTTCTCATCTAAGACGTGAGAGGAAACCTCCCACACCTTCCACACCAGAAAAAGACTTTGGCCTTGCTGTCATGGAAAATGTCAAACGATCCAAGCTTCTTGGTTGTGAGGTCTGAGAGAGGTGGCCAAGTTACAAAACAGATGTTTGTTGTTTGTTCTCAAAATCATATGTTGTGACGCTGACAGCGTTGGCGTCAAAGTCCTATTGTAGCCTCAAACGTCTGTGACTCTGACAGGTGTCTGCAGGGTTTTATACATTACCAGGCATGTGAGCAATAAAAAGATCCGATGGATCACGCGGAGGAAAGTGTATTTGTGTGCCTGTGCACTCAGGAGGATTCTGCGAGTGTGTGGGTGAGTGAGTGCAGCGCATCTGTAGAATCGGTCACGGAGCGACTGAAGGTCCATCCTCAGAAGGCATTATGCCGTGTGTCTGTCGGGGTAATGAGTTTGACTTGGCTGCCTGGAAGCAGCAGGTGCTGGAAGGACTGGACCGGCTGCCTGCTTTGATATCCAGGCCCAGGTCTGGTCTCCTACTCGGGTCCTTGCGTCTTATGTTGTGTCTCGTAGGTTTGTTTGTTAACTTCCGCAACAGCCTCGTAGAATTCTTGTTGACTGGAATGTAATCGTTTGGAGCCCTCTGGCCTCCGCCAAGTGATTGTTGTATTTTCCAGTAGTACTCTACAGGCTCCCTGCACCTTGAATTGGAATCACCAGTTTGGCATCCAAATGGCCAAAATTTCACTAAAAAGTTATGTTCATATATTTGGAAATGAATTTGACAATTATTTCCTTTAGTACCAATTATACCAACTGTAACTGTACTTGGAGCATTCCATCGGCAGACTGGATATGTCTCTCGGTTTGACGTCATCTACAGAAATGGAGCCCACTTCCTCGCATAAACAATGTTGATAAAGGCATGTACTAAAACCAAAACCAGTGAAGTTGGCACGTCGTCCATCCATTTTCTACCGCTTATTCCCTTTGGGGTCGCGGGGGGCGCTGGTGCCTATCTCAGCTACAATCGGGCGGAAGGCGGAGTACACCCTGGACAAGTCGCTACCTTTATTGCAGGTTGGCACGTCTTGTAAATCGTAAATAAAAACAGAATACATTGATTTGCAAATCCTTTTCAACCTATATTCAACTAAATAGACTTATAATTTGAAATGAAAAACGTAATTTTTTGCAAATATTACCTCATTTGTAATTTCAATGTCAAAATTTGACCCCAAGAATCAATATTGAATCGAATCGTGGGACACGCAAAGATTCACAGCCTTAATGTGTAAATATATGTATATATATATATATATATATATATATATATATACAAATACTTACACAAATGTATATATATGTGTGTATATATATGTATATATATTTACATATATATGTATGTGTATATATATGTATGTATATATATACAAATACATAAATGTATATATATATATATATATGTGTGTGTGTATATATATATATGTATATATATGTATGTGTATATCCATCCATCCATTTTCTACCGCTTATTCCCTTTCGGGGTCGCGGGGGGCGCTGGCGCCTATCTCAGCTACAATCGGGTGGAAGGCAGGGTACACCCTGGACAAGTCGCCACCTCATCGCAGGGCCAACACAGATAGACAGACAACATTCACACTCACATTCACACACTAGGGCCAATTTAGTGTTGCCAATCAACCTATCCCCAGGTGCATGTCTTTGGAAGTGGGAGGAAGCCGGAGTACCCGGAGGGAACCCACGCATTCACGGGGAGAACATGCAAACTCCACACAGAAAGATCCCAAGCCTGGATTTGAACCCAGGACTGCAGGAACTTCGTATTGTGAGGCAGACGCACTAACCCCTCTGCCACCGTGAAGCCCAATGTTGAATATATGTATTATAAATGTATATTATTAATATATCATATATATATATATATATATATATATATATATATATATATATATATATATATATATATATATATATATATATATACATATATATATATGTATATATATTAATGTATGTATATATATACATATGTATATATATGCATAAATATACAGTGGGGCAAAAAAGTATTTAGTCAGCCACCTATTGTGCAAGTTCTCCCACTTAAAATGATGACAGAAGTCTGTAATTTTCATCATAGGTACACTTCAACTATGAAAGACAGAATGTGAAAAAAAATCCAGGAATTCACATTGTAGGAATTTTATAGAATTTATTTGTAAATTATGGTGGAAAATAAGTATTTGGTCAACCATTCAAAGCTCTCACTGGTGGAAGGAGGTTTTGGCTCAAAATCTCACGATACATGGCCCCATTCATTCTTTCCTTAACACGGATCAATCGTCCTGTCCCATTAGCAGAAAAACAGCCTCAAAGCATGTTTCCACCCCCATGCTTCACAGTAGATATGGTGTTCTTGGAATGCAACTCAGTATTCTTCTTCCTCCAAACACGACGAGTTGAGTTTATACCAAAAAGTTCTATTTTGGTTTCATCTGACCACATGACATTCTCCCAATCCTCTGCTGTATCATCCATGTATTCATTTTGGTATAAACTCAACTAATATATATATATATATATATATATATATATATATAGTATTGATATTGTAGTGATATATATTGGAGGGAACCAGTATGTTAATAACAGAAAGAAAAAACCCTTTTGTGTGAATGAGTGTGTTCCATTCTGCATCCTCCCTCACCTTACTTCCTCTCGGCCACTTTGCCAAACGAAAAGGCGGAATGCGTTCCAGTTTCCATCCTTTAATGTTTTTGCAGCAGTGGGAGAGTACAGGTGTCCATGCTGCCCTGAAAAGGACATTGCTTCCCCTCGGCCAGTCATATCCTGTGTGCCGGAAATGATACTGTTATGTGGTGGAAACACATCTGGATTTGGGTTGCATTGTGCTGCAGTGGGAGGATGATGCTGACAGCTCTGAAAGAATGAACGCCACAATAGTTATGTGATATACGCATGAATTCCTACTGTTTGATTGACAAAACCCAATAGATGCTATTTTACACAGTTATATTAAAAAGATCTACTTATGTTTTCATTTTCAGGGCTCAAATACTTAATAAAACTGCCAACATTATGATTTTTAACAGGGTTTTTTTTCCCCTGTGGGGCTGCCCACTAAAAAAAAAAATGCCATTTTGACATTTTTAATTTAGTTTAAAAAAAAAGGCTATTTATTGAATATTTAGAATAAAAAAACAATACATTCCCGCCTTCCGCCCGATTGTAGCTGAGATAGGCGACAGCGCCCCCCGCGACCCCGAAAGGGAATAAGCGGTAGAAAATGGATGGATGGATGGATACATTCACAAAACCCAAAACCGGTGAAGTTGGCACATTGTGTAAATCGTAAATAAAAACAAAATACAATGAGTTTCAATTTCGTCAACTAATATTCAATTGAATAGACTGCAAAGACAAGATATTTAACATTCGAACTGGAAAACTAAATGTTTTGCATATATTAGCTCATTTACAATTTGATGCCTACGACTAAAAAGCTGGCGCAAGTGGCAAAAAAGACTGAGAAAGTTGAAGAATGCTCATCAAACACTTATTTGGAACATTCCACAGCTGAACAGGCTAATTGGGGAACAGGTGGGTGCCATGATTGGGTATAAAAGCAGCTTCCATGAAATGCTGAGTATTTCACAAACAAGGATGGGGCGAGAGTCACCACTTTGTGAACAAATGCAAGAGCAAATTGTCCAACAGTTTGAAAATAACGTTTCTCAACGCGCTATTGCAAGGAATTTAGGGTTTTCACCATCTATGGTCCATAATATTATCAAAAGGTTCAGAGAATATGGATAAATCACTGCATGTAAGCAATGATATTACGGACTTTTGATCCCTCAGGCATCAAAAAGCGACATCAGTGTGGAAAGGATATCACCACATGGGCTCAGGAACACTTCAGAAAACCACTGTCACTAAATACAGTTTGTTGTAACATCTGTAAGTGCAAGTTAAAACTCTACTATGCAAAGCCAAAGCCATTTATCAACAACACCCAAAAACGCCGCCGGCTTCGCTGTGCTTGAGCTCATCTAAGATGGACTGATGCAAAGTGGATACGTGTTCTGTGGTCTGACGAGTCCACATTTCAATTTTGAGGGGGAAATTGTGGACGTCATGTCGTCCGGAACAAAGAGCAAAAGAACCATCCGGATTGTTGTGGGCACAAAGTTCAAAAGCCAGCATCTGTAATGGTATGGGGGTGTATTAGTGCCCAAGGCATGGATAAATGGTAAATAAGTTATACTTGAATAGTGCTTTTCTACCTTCAAGGTACTCAAAGCGCTTTGAGACTATTTCACCATTCACCCATTCATACGCACATTCACACACGCATTCACACACTGATGGCGAAATCTGCCTCGTAAGGCCCTAACCATGACTCATCAGGAGCAAGGGTGAAGTGTCTTGCTCAAGGACACAACGGACGTGATGAGGTTGGTAGAAGGTGATGATTGAACCAGGAACCTTTAGGTTGCTGGCACGGCCACTTCCCCAACTTCCCCACGCCGTCCCTTCCAAGACGTAACTTACACATCTGTGAAGGCACCATTAATGCTGAAAGGTACATACAGGTTTTGGAACAACATATGTTGTCATCCAAGCAACGTTATCATGGACGCCCCTGCTTATTTCAGCAAGACAATGCCAGGCCACGTGTTGCAGCAGCGTGGCTTCATATTAAAAGAGTGCGGGTACAAGACTGACATCAAACAAGAATGAGAAAGAATTCCACCTGAAAAGCTTCAAAGATTGGTCTCCTCAGTTTCCAAATGTTTACTGAGTGTTGTTAAAAGGAAAGGACATGTCACACAGTGGTAAACATGTCCCTGTGCCAATTTTTTCGCAATTAAATTCTAATTTAATAATTATTTTCAACAAAAAAAAAACATTAAATATCTGTTTTTTGCAGTCTATTCAATTGAATATAAGTTGAAAACGATATGCAAGTCATTGTATCCTGTTTTTATTTACCATTTACACAACATGCCAACTTCACTGATTTTGGGTTTTGTATTTAAAGAGGAAAAAAAAGAAAATGTCAGTTTACAGAACCCCTCCTTAAATAGTGGGACCTCGCACGCAGAGGACGAGATGTGATGCCAGGTGGACGCGTGTGACCCCGTAGATGCTTTATAAATATAATGTTTTGAAAGGCTGTGCAGTACAAAATGTGCTCATTGTAGCCATTAACCTTGACTTTCTCATTTTGAATTAAAAAAATAAGCACAAACTGTTCTATTTATTTTTGTTCTGCAGTTTAAATACGTTTTTATTATGATCCTGAGTTAGTGTTGCTGATCAATTTGAATGAGTTGTTACTAAGTTTGCTCGATTGTATTTTTTAGTATCAAATGCTTCAAGTCAGTCAAAACATGTTTATACCGGTAATCTAAATAAGGGTTGACATTTTTTAAAATTTCTTTTCAGAATACATTTTTGAATTTTTTATATTTTTTATTACAGACTAAAGTTAAAGTTATCATTTGTTGTAAGTCGATCTGTATTTATTTTTCATTCTCTTTATTGTTGAGGATACGCTGGTGTACTTAGGGCAGCACGGTGGAAGAGGGGTTAGTGCGTCTGCTTCACAATACGAAGGTCCTGAGTAGTCAGGGTTCAATCCCAGGCTCGAGATCTTTCTGTGTGGAGTTTGCATGTTCTCCCCGTGAATGTGTGGGTTCCCTCCGGGTACTCCGGCTTCCTCCCACTTCCAAAGACATGCACCTGGGGATAGGTTGATTGGCAACACTAAATTGGCCCTAGTGTGTGAATGTGAGTGTGAATGTTGTCTGTCTATCTGTGTTGGCCCTGCCATGAGGTAGCGACTTGTCCAGGGTCTACACCGCCTTCCGCCCGATTGTAGCTGAGATAGGCACCAGCGCCCCCCGCGACCCCAAAGGGAATAAGAGGTAAAAAATGGATGGATGGGTTCAAGTCGGTCAAAAAATGTTCATAATTTAAATAAGGGTTGACATTTTTTTTAATTTCAGAATACATTTTTAAATTTTTAATATTTTTTATTACAGACTAAAAAAACAATGTTAAAGTTATTCTTTGTTGCAAGTCAATCTCTATTTATTTTTCGTTTTCTTCATTGTTGAGGATAAGCTGGTGTACTTAAGGGCAGGGGTTAGTGCGTCTGCCTCACAATATGAAGGTTCTGGGTTCGATCCTGCGCTCGGAATCTTTCTGTGTGGAGTTTGCATGTTCTGCCCATGACTGCGTGGGTTCCCTCTGGGTACTCCGGCTTCCTCCCACTTCCAAAGACATGCACCTGGGGATAGGTTGATTGGCAACTCTAAATTGGCCCTAGTGTGTGAATGTTGTCTGTCTATCTGTGTCGGCCCTGCGATGAGGTGGCGACTTGTCCAGGGTGTACCCCGCCTACCGTACAAATGCGACTGAGATAAGCTCCAGCACCCCCGGGGCCACTAAAGGGAAAAGCGGTAGAAAATGGATGGATGGTGTACTTAAAACAATTTTATACACAAATGATATTTATAGACAGTGATACTATTCATTTTCAGAGGACCCGTAACAAAAAAATAATTGAGCACTACTTTGAAGTACAGTGCATCCGGAAAGTATTCACATCGCTTCACTTTTTCCACATTTTGTTGTTACAACCTTATCCCAAGATGGAATACATTTATTTTTGTCATAATTCTACACACATTATCCCATTATGACAATGTAACAAAAAATGTTTTTTGATTTTTGCAAGTTTATTAAAAAACAAATATTAAGAAATGACATGTACATAAGTATTTACAGCCTTTGCTCAGTCTTTTTGAATACGATGCCACAAGCTCTTTACACATTTCTCTGGGCAGTTTTACCCACTCCTCTTTGCAGCGTCTTTTCAACCTTCATCAGGTTGGAACAGAAGCGTTGGTTTTTAATCCAGGATGTCTCTGTACATTGCTGGTCTTTCACTCTATCCTGACCAGTCTCTCAGTTCCTGCCGCTGAAGACCATCCCCACAGCATGATGCTGCCACCACCACGCTTCACTGTAGGGATGGTATTGGCCTGGTGATGAGCGGTGCCTGGTTTCCTCCAAACATGATCCCTGGCATTCACACCAAAGACTTCAATCTTTGTCTCATCAGACCAACATTTTTTGTTCCTCGTGGTCTGGAGAGTCTTTCAACTTCAGTTTGCATTTTGGCAAACCTTTTTGAAAGAAAGATTTCCATCTGGCCAATATACCAGCAAACCACCCTGATTGGTGGTTTGCTGCAGAGATTGTTGTCCTTCTGGAAGGTCTCTTCGCTGAAAAATGTCTTAGCTCTTACAAGGTGACTATCGGTTCTTGGTCAGCTCCCTAATAAGCTCCGTCTCCCTTGATCACTCAGTTCAGACGGCTGGCCAGCTCTAGAAAGAGTCTTGGTGGTTCCATATTCTACTATTTACTGATGATGGAGGCCACTGTGCTCATTGAGACCTTCAAGGCAGCAGAAATGTTTTTGTTCCCTTCCCCAGATTTGTGCCTCCGGACATTTCTGTCTCGGAGGTCTACAGACAATTCCTTTGGCTTAATGTTTGGTTTGTTCTCTGCCATGCACTGCCAAGTGTTGGCCAAGAGTGTGTCTTTCCAAATCATGTCCAACCACCTTAATTTACCACACGTGGACCCCAATTAAGCTGTAGGAACATCTCAATGATGATCATTTGAAACAGGATGCACCTGAACTCACTTTTACGATTCATGGCAAAGGCGGCTAATACTTACATGGCATTTCTTATGTTTTTATTTTTAATACATTTTAAAATGTCATTTTTTTAAACATTGTCATTGTGGGGTATGGTGTGTAGAACACTGAGGACAAAAACAAATTATTTCCATTTTGGAATAAGGCTGTATAAATGGGGGAAAATTGAAGCACTGTTAATGCTTTCCGGATGTTATTAACTTGAAAATGTCCAGTTTTCTCTATTTTGTTTTTGTTTTTTTTAAATACTCACTAAGTCCAATTGAACTTTGTTTCTGTTTGATTATTTGCTTCTTGTCTTGTTTAATAGATGTCATCAGTGTTTGAACCTGACAGTCCGTGTCCAAGCGGGAGGTTAAAATCCAAGAGGCAGTTAGGGAAGCATAAGTAACGCGGGGATAAATCGGAGACACACTGCTCGTCACGAGAAACGAAGGCAGACTGGGAACAGTAACAGATGATTACGTTCTGCCCGGAACGCAGGTCTGCACCGGCTTAAGAAGGCAGGACCTGTGATCAACTACAGGTGCGCTGATTGCTGGTGATTGATTGCAGCTGCCGGCTGCAGCAGGACTGACACGTCCCTGGCACGCTCCTGAAAATGCGTTTTTGGACGTGCGCTTATCAGAGCGCCCAGATGAATGCGCCTTGGCATGCGCCCCGGCCTTGACACTGTTAGTGTTTTTCATACTTCCATTGACTCATTTCATTTGATCAAACCTTTTGTAACATTTCACAAAATACTACAACTACGTGTAATTTGTGCTAATATTGTGGCAATCGGTATTTGCCAATACTCAAGCTTCCAATATCAGTATTGTATCCAAAGAGGAAAAGTTGTAATGGGACACCTATTTATTAGAATGTGCCATAAGCCAATAATAAAACAAAATTATATCAGGGCCATTCCACCATATTTGTCTTTTGTCAACTCTAAGTCTGAACTGCTCAAAAAGTGGATTGGCCCTTCAAAAGTTTCCATGGCCAAATTGACTCATTTTAGGAACATAACTTAAAGTAGCAGCATTGAGATGTTAGCAGAAAATTAACAAATACATGATTTGTGGAATTTTCCACTTTTTTTCAGAGAGGCTGATGTAAACTGCAGTGACACAACTGGAGTGTGAATTTCAACAATTATTTTTAAGAAGATCAACTTAAAGTATAGTTGAAGGAGTAACAGCAAATGTGTAAAAAAATTAATTAATAAATATATGGAAGATTTAAATTATAATTAATAAAAATAACTCAAAATTTAGTAAGCGGGGACAGGCAACAAATGCTATTTTTTCAGCGTTCAAGGTACTTTATATGATTCTTTTAAATTGTATTAAGTATGGAGTCAGGTCAATGTGCAGGACACTTTGCTTGGTTAGAAATATATTTTACAGTTAACATTTAATGCACACATGTTCCCAATATTGGAGAGTGAATTGTGAGATCGACAGGTGGATCGGTGCGGCGTTTTCAGTAATGCGGACGCTGTATCAATCCGTTGTGGTGAAGAAGGAGCTGAGCCGGAAGGCAGAGCTCTCAATTTACCGGTCGATCTACGTTCCCATCGTTACCTATGGTCACGAGCTTTGGGTTATGACGGAAAGGACAAGATCACGGGTACGGCCGGCCAAAATTAGTTTTCTCCACCGGGTGGCGGGGCTATCTCTTAGAGATAGGGTGAGAAGTTCTGCCATCCGGGAGGAGCTCAAAGTAAAGCCGCTGCTCCTCCACATGGAGAGGAGCCAGATGATGCTGTTTGGCATCTGGTCAGGATGCCACCCGAACGCCTCTCTAGGGAGGTGTTTCGGACACGTCCGACCGGTAGGAGGCCACCGGGAAGACCCAGGACACGTTGGGGAGACTATGTCTCCCGGCTGACCTGGGAATGCCTCGGTATACCCCGGGAAGAACTGAACGAAGAGGCTGGGGAGAGGCAAGTCCGGGGACAGCGTGGAAAAGTTGGGAGAGTGGCCATGCCAGCAATCTGAGGGTTACTGGTTCAATCCCCACCTTTTACCGTCCTAGTCACGTCCGTTGTGTCCTTGAGCAAGACACTTCACCCTTGCTCCTGATGGGTCCTGGTTAGCGCCGTGCAGTCATCAGTGTGTGAATGGGTGAATGTGGAAATAGTGTCAAAGCGCTTTGAGTTCCTTAAAAAGGTAGAAAAGCGCTATACAAATACAACCCATTTACCATTTACTTCCCTGCTTAGGCTGCTGCCCCTGCGACCCGACTTTAGATAAGCAGAAGAAGATTGGTAGATGTCCCCAATATGGTGCAATTATAAAATGAATAACGTCTAATTGTTTTTAATTATTATTTCCAAGCTAATGCACCGATCTTTGGATGAGTTTGGTGCGGAAGAAAACTGCGGAGAAAGTCGTCTTAAAATAGTGGACTTTTTTTTTCCCAGTTCCATTCTAAAAGCATAGGTGAGTATATTTTTGATGATAAATTGCCAGTACGCAATAATAATTTGCAAAAGAAAGTATATTATCATGATGTACTGTATTTCCAGGACATTTTTTAGACTTTAATACAATACTACCAATTACTAGAGCCATAAAATACTTTAATAACATGCAGAACAATATAATATCAGAATGCATGTACAGCTCTGCAACTTGTGCAAAATCTCAACCACTGCCAAGTCTGTCATGGAGTCCCCATGCTCCATTAATCTTCCTTTCCCTTATTAAAATCGTGCAATACCAGGCCTGGCATGGCGCCTTGCCATCCACAATGTGTAACCAGGAGACGCCCACAAGTATGCGGCCTCCGCCTCGCAGAAATGTAAAATGTGTCAGTAGCAATTTAGTCACCGCCACCGCCGCCGTATGACGGATGAAATGAAAGAGCGACGTGTGCTTATTGGCACGGAAACAATGGAGCAGGCCTCGGGGTCTGCTTGGTATCATGCGCTCAAAGTAAATCACTTTCAGTATCGTTTTTCAGCCTACAATTGACAGCAGTGGAGCGGGAAGGGCGCAGATGTCAATAGCTTAAGTAAATGTGAGTGTGTGGGAGAGCTTGTGCTCAGGACTGAATCAGAGGAGAAATATGATGGAATCAGTCAGATAAAATAAAGTCCTTTTGGGAAATGAACGACTTTTCAATCAGAGGCACTTCCTGTGTGAGAGGAAATGAATCTTTTCCAGTCGACATGGGTTTAAATGACAGGTGTCAAACTCAAGGCCCAGGGGCCAGATGTGGCCCGCTAAAGCCTGGAAACAATATGTGTTAATAACGGCGTGGCGCTGTGAGGGAGTGGCCGTGCGCAACCCGAGCGTCCCTGGTTCAATTCCCACCTAGTACCAACCTCGTCATGTCCGTTGTGTCCTGAGCAAGACTCTTCACCCTTGCTCCTGATGGGTGCTGGTTGGCGCCTTGCATGGCAGCTCCCTCCATCAGTGTGTGAATGTGTGTGTGAATGGGTAAATGTGGAAGTAGTGTCAAAGCGCTTTGAGTACCTTGAAGGTAGAAAAGCACTATACAAGTACAACCCATTTATCATTTATTTATTTATTTAATAAAGTAATTTATTATCATTATTTATTATTTCATTATGTAACAAAATATTAAATCATAATATATTTCTCAACATTGTTTGTTGAAATAAAGATACATACTTAAATATCAGTTCATTTCAGTTTGATTTTATTTTGAACATGCTTACAATACAATGTAATTCATCACACATTTCCAGTTGTTTCATTACAGCATGTCCAAAAAGGAGTTGGAAGAAGCAGAGCTTATTTAATCCTACCCCCTTTGTTATCATAGCAATTTTATCCCATTTCGTTGTTCTCCATTTGTAAAAGAACAGTGAATAAATACATATTAAATTAATAATATACCATTGTAAGTCAACAAAAATAATCTTTATCTCAAAAGACAAAAAGGGTTGAAGATGTTCATCATAATTATTGTTCTGTGTACTTTGTGAACACTTGTAGTTTGAACAGTCTCTTAAACTGAATCATATTGGTGCTTTGTTTGATTTCTTTGGTTAATCCATTCCATAGTTTAATTCCACATTCTGGTACGCTAAAGGTTTTAACTGTTGTACAAGCATACAGATGTTTTAAATGAGATTTTCTTCTCAGGTTATATTTCTCCTCTTTTGTTGAGAAGAATTGCTGGACATTCTTGGGTAGCAGGTTATAGTTTGCTTTATATATAATTTTAGCTGTTTGCAAATGCACCAAATCATTGCATTTAAATAATTGGGATTTAATAATAAAGGGTTTGTATGTTCTCTATATCCAACATTACCAACAATCTGCTTGATTTAGGATTTTAAAACAACTTATCCATCAAATTGTACACTGTAAAAATGATGAAAGATTTTACGGTAAATTTCTGGTGTCTGAGCTGCCAAGTTTTTTTTTGTTGTTGTTTTTTTTTAACAATAAAATCAACTTTGATGCCATTTTTCCAGTTACAGCAATACAGTATAAAAACAACAAATGTGGATTTCATTGTAAAAAAAACTAAACCTGGCTGCTCAGTTGCTAGAATTGTGCCACTTTTGTATAAAAAACGTTTTTTTCATTCCATTTACAGTAATATGCTTACAGTAATGTGCATATATTTATACAAATATTTACAAAAATATTTTCTGGTGACTGAGCTGCCAGTTATTTACAGTAAAATCAAAAGATTTATTTTTATACAGCGTACGTAAAAAATGCATAATCTCATGCATAGGCAACTATGCAATACAATGAAGGAAATCCTCATACATTTATATTATATATATTATACTATATTTTATATATATTCATGGCAAGCAACCCTATGAGGGCACCCATATCTCCGAACTAATGCTGTACGTAAGCTGTGTCCAAAGTGCAGCCCATACCCATCTTATTGTAGAGATAAAAACAAAGAAAGTACTGTAATTAATCTTATTTACAGTCATTATGTTATGCCAGGCGACATAAAAATCCCATTGTGTTAATTTAAAGTCCCAATGATTGTCACACACACACTAGGTGCGGTGAAATTAACCCATCCCCAAAGGGGAGCAGTGAGCAGCAGCGGTGGCTGCGCCCGAGAATCGTTTTGGTTATTTATCCCCCAATTCCAACCCTTGATGGTGAGTGCCAAGCATGGACGTAATGAGTCCCATTTTTATAATCTTTGGTATGACTCTGCCAGGGTTTGAACTCACAACCTACCGATCTCAGGGCGGACACTCTAACAACAAGGCCACTGTGTGCATGCGATTATGCATCATCATCACACTGGCCTTCGTCTGCAATTGTGCCATAAGGTGGGGGAATGTACTTTATATTTGTGAACTTTAGATGCCAAGTCCTGAGTTAGAATCATTAAGTAATTTTAGGAATTTGCTTCTATGGTTGATTATGATTATGGGAATGCAAGAAAAATATTCCATGCAAAAAATGTCTGTATAGACAAATACAACTATCTTAAACAATGTAATAGTACAGGGGTGTCCAAACTTTTTCCAGTGAGGGCCGTATTCGGTAGAATGGAAGAATGCAAAAGATATTGCAATGAGCACATACTGTATACACAGATAAATTGTGCTATTTATTTAGCTCTTTTACCTTCTATAAATTCTAACAGTTAAATTGCATTTTTAACCAAGTATTGGGGTCTTTTTTAACTTGATTGAAATGTCTAAGTTTTAGTTAAAATCATGCAAACAAGTTTATACTACACGTGATACTGGTAATTAATGATGATTCATCCAAATTCAAAAGTGTGATTAATCAGATTTTAAAAATCTGTAACTTGAGAGCATTACGAAAAACATATAGTTTCTCTCGTTTTGATGAAATAACATTAGAAGGATTGTTACAACGTGTAAATGGAATAAAACAAACAACATGTTTACTTGACCCACTTCCTGGGAAACTTATCAAGGAGCTTTTTGTATTATTAGGTCCATCAGTGCTAAATATTATAAACTTATCACTTTCCTCGGGCACTGTTCCCGTTGCATTCAAAAAAGCGGTTATTCATCCTCTCCTTAAAAGACCTAACCTCGATCCTGACCTCATGGTAAACTACCGACCGGTGTCTCACCTTCCCTTTATTTCGAAAATCCTCGAAAAAATTGTTGCAGAGCAGCTAAATGAGCACTTAGCGTTTAACAATCTATGTGAAACCTTTCAATCCGGTTTCAGGGCAAATCACTCGACTGAGACAGCCCTCGCAAAACTGACTAATGATCTATTGCTAACGATGGACTCTGATGCGTCATCTATGTTGCTGCTCCTCGATCTTAGCGCTGCTTTCGATACCGTCGATCATAATATTTTATTAGAGTGTATCAAAATACGAATTGGTATGTCAGACTCAGCCCTGTCATGGTTTAACTCTTATCTTACTGATAGGATGCAGTGCGTCTCCTATAACAGTGTGACCTCGGACTATGTTAAGGTAACGTGTGGAGTTCCCCAGGGTTCGGTCCTTGGCCCTGTACTCTTCAGCATCTACATGCTGCCGCTAGGTGACGTCATACGCAAATACGGTGTTAGCTTTCACTGTTATGCTGATGACACCCAACTTTACATGCCTCTAAAGCTGACCAACACGCCGGACTGTAGTCAGTTGGAAGCGTGTCTTAATGAAATTAAACAATGGATGTCCGCTAACTTTTTGCAACTTAATGCCAAAAAAACGGAAATGCTGATTATCGGTCCTGCTAGACACCGACCTCTATTTAATAATACAACTTTAACATTTGACAACCAAATAATAAAACAAGGTGACTCTGTAAAAAATCTGGGTATTATCTTCGACCCAACTCTCTCCTTTGAGTCACACATTAAAAGCGTTACTAAAACGGCCTTCTTTCATCTCCGTAATATCGCTAAAATTCGCTCCATTTTGTCCACTAAAGACGCCGAGATCATTATCCATGCGTTTGTTACGTCTCGTCTCGATTACTGTAACGTATTATTTTCGGGTCTCCCCATGTCTAGCATTAAAAGATTACAGTTGGTACAAAATGCGGCTGCTAGACTTTTGACAAGAACAAGAAAGTTTGATCATATTACGCCTGTACTGGCTCACCTGCACTGGCTTTCTGTGCACTTAAGATGTGACTTTAAGGTTTTACTACTTACGTATAAAATACTACACGGTCTAGCTCCAGCCTATCTTGCCGATTGTATTGTACCGTATGTCCCGGCAAGAAATCTGCGTTCAAAAGACTCCGGCTTATTAGTGATTCCTAGAGCTCAAAAAAAGTCTGCGGGCTATAGAGCGTTTTCCGTTCGGGCTCCAGTACTCTGGAATGCCCTCCCGGTAACAGTTCGAGATGCTACCTCAGTAAAAGCATTTAAGTCTCATCTTAAAACTCATCTGTATACTCTAGCCTTTAAATAGACCTCCTTTTTAGACCAGTTGATCTGCCGCTTCTTTTCTTTCTCCTATGTCCCCCCCTCCCTTGTGGAGGGGGTCCGGTCCGATGACCATGGATGAAGTACTGACTGTCCAGAGTCGAGACCCAGGATGGACCGCTCGTCGGGACCCAGGATGGACCGCTCGCCTGTATCGGTTGGGGACATCTCTACGCTGCTGATCCGCTTGAGATGGTTTCCTGTGGACGGGACTCTCACCGCTGTCTTGGAGCCACTATGGATTGAACTTTCACAGTATCATGTTAGACCCGCTCGACATCCATTGCTTTCGGTCCCCTAGAGGGGGGGGGTTGCCCACATCTGAGGTCCTCTCCAAGGTTTCTCATAGTCAGCATTGTCACTGGCGTCCCACTGAATGTGAATTTTCCCTGCCCACTGGGTGTGAGTTTTCCTTGCCCTTTTGTGGGTTCTTCCGAGGATGTTGTAGTCGTAATGATTTGTGCAGTCCTTTGAGACATTTGTGA